>NW_027617889.1:0-93058 GCF_964187855.1 Myxine glutinosa | reverse complement strand
ACAAGTGCAAAAGTGGTTTCCTGCACCAACACAAGTGCGAAAAGTGGTTTTTCAACACTAACACAAGTGCGAAAAGTGGTTTTTCAACACTATCACAAGTGCAAAAAGTGTTTTTTCCACACTAATACAAGTGCAAAAGTGGTTTCCTGCACAACACAAGTGCGAAAAGTGGTTTTTCAACACTAACACAAGTGCGAAAAGTGGTTTTTCAACATTAACACAAGTGCGAAAAGTGTTTTTTCCACACTAATACAAGTGCAAAAGTGGTTTCCTGCACCAACTCAAGTGCGAAAAGTGGTTTTTCAACACTAACACAAGTGTGAAAAGTGGTTTTTCAACACTAACACAAGTGCGAAAAGTGTTTTTTCAACACTAACACAAGTGCGAAAAGTGTTTTTTCCACACTAATACAAGTGCAAAAGTGGTTTCCTGCACCAACACAAGTGCAAAAAGTGGTTTTCCAACACTAACACAAGTGCGAAAAGTGGTTTTTCAACACTAACACAAGTGCGAAAAGTGGTTTTTCAACACGAATACAAGTGCAAAAGTGGTTTCCTGCACCAACACAAGTGCGAAAAGTGTTTTTTCAACACTAACACAAGTGCGAAAAGTGTTTTTTCAACACTAACACAAGTGCGAAAAGTGGTTTTTCAACACTAACACAAGTGCGAAAAGTGGTTTTTTAACACTAACACAAGTGCGAAAAGTGGTTTTTCCACACTAATACAAGTGCAAAAGTGGTTTCCTGCACCAATACAAGTGCGAAAGTGGTTTTTCAACACTAACACAAGTGCGAAAAGTAGTTTTTCAACACTAACAAAAGTGCGAAAAGTGGTTTTTCAACACTAACACAAGTGCGAAAAGTGGCTTTCCACACTAATACAAGTGCAAAAGTGGTTTCCTGCACCAACACAAGTGCGAAAAGTGGTTTTTCAACACTAACACAAGTGCGAAAAGTGGTTTTTCAACACTATCACAAGTGCGAAAAGTGGTTTTTCAACACTAACACAAGTGCAAAAAGTGTTTTTTCCACACTAATACAAGTGCAAAAGTGGTTTCCTGCACCAACACAAGTGCGAAAAGTGGTTTTTCAACACTAACACAAGTGCGAAAAGTGGTTTTTCAACACTATCACAAGTGCAAAAAGTGTTTTTTCCACACTAATACAAGTGCAAAAGTGGTTTGCTGCATCAACACAAGTGCGAAAAGTGGTTTTTCAACACTAACACAAGTGCGAAAAGTGGTTTTTCAACACTAACACAAGTGCGAAAAGTGGTTTTTCCACACTAATACAAGTGCAAAAGTGGTTTCCTGCACCAAAACAAGTGCGAAAAGTGGTTTTTCAACACTAACACAAGTGCGAAAAGTGGTTTTTCAACACTATCACAAGTGCGAAAAGTGGTTTTTCAACACTAACACAAGTGCGAAAAGTGGTTTTTCAACACTAACACAAGTGCGAAAAGTGGTTTTTCAACACTAACACAAGTGCGAAAAGTGGTTTTTCCACACTAATACAAATGCAAAAGTGGTTTCCTGCACAAATATAAGTGCGAAAAGTGGTTTTTCAACACTAACACAAGAGCGAAAAGTGGTTTTTCAACACTAACACAAGTGCGAAAAGTGTTTTTTCCACACTAATACAAGTGCAAAAGTGGTTTCCTGCACCAATACTAGTGCGAAAAGTGGTTTTTCAACACTAACACAAGTGCGAAAAGTGTTTTTTCCACACTAATACAAGTGCAAAAGTGGTTTCCTGCACCAACACAAGGGCGAAAAGTGGTTTTTCAACACTAACACAAGTGCGAAAAGTGGTTTTTCCACACTAATACAAGTGCAAAAGTGGTTTCCTGCACCAACACAAGTGCAAAAAGTGGTTTTTCAACACTAACACAAGTGCGAAAAGTGGTTTTTCAACACTATCACAAGTGCAAAATGTGTTTTTTCCACACTAATACAAGTGCAAAAGTGGTTTCCTGCACCAACACAAGTGCGAAAAGTGGTTTTTCAACACTAACACAAGTGCGAAAAGTGGTTTTTCAACACTAATACAAGTGCAAAAGTGGTTTCCTGCACCAACACAAGTGCGAAAAGTGGTTTTTCAACACTAACACAAGTGCGAAAAGTGGTTTTTCAACACTATCACAAGTGCGAAAAGTGGTTTTTCAACACTAACACAAGTGCGAAAAGTGGTTTTTCAACACTAACACAAGTGCGAAAAGTGGTTTTTCAACACTAACACAAGTGCGAAAAGTGGTTTTTCCACACTAACACAAGTGCGAAAAGTGTTTTTTCCACACTAATACAAGTGCAAAAGTGGTTTCCTGCACCAATACAAGTGCGAAAAGTGGTTTTTCAACACTAACACAAGTGCGAAAAGTGTTTTTTCCACACTAATACAAGTGCAAAAGTGGTTTCCTGCACCAACACAAGGGCGAGAAGTGGTTTTTCAACACTAACACAAGTGCGAAAAGTGGTTTTTCCACACTAATACAAGTGCAAAAGTGGTTTCCTGCACCAACACAAGTGCAAAAAGTGGTTTTTCAACACTAACACAAGTGCGAAAAGTGGTTTTTCAACACTATCACAAGTGCAAAATGTGTTTTTTCCACACTAATACAAGTGCAAAAGTGGTTTCCTGCGCCAACACAAGTGCGAAAAGTGGTTTTTCAACACTAACACAAGTGCGAAAAGTGGTTTTTCCACACTAATACAAGTGCAAAAGTGGTTTCCTGCACCAACACAAGTGCGAAAAGTGGTTTTTCAACACTAACACAAGTGCGAAAAGTGGTTTTTCAACACTATCACAAGTGCAAAATGTGTTTTTTCCACACTAATACAAGTGCAAAAGTGGTTTCCTGCACAACACAAGTGCGAAAAGTGGTTTTTCAACACTAACACAAGTGCGAAAAGTGGTTTTTCAACATTAACACAAGTGCGAAAAGTGTTTTTTCCACACTAATACAAGTGCAAAAGTGGTTTCCTGCACCAACTCAAGTGCGAAAAGTGGTTTTTCAACACTAACACAAGTGTGAAAAGTGGTTTTTCAACACTAACACAAGTGCGAAAAGTGTTTTTTCAACACTAACACAAGTGCGAAAAGTGTTTTTTCCACACTAATACAAGTGCAAAAGTGGTTTCCTGCACCAACACAAGTGCAAAAAGTGGTTTTCCAACACTAACACAAGTGCGAAAAGTGGTTTTTCAACACTAACACAAGTGCGAAAAGTGGTTTTTCAACACGAATACAAGTGCAAAAGTGGTTTCCTGCACCAACACAAGTGCGAAAAGTGTTTTTTCAACACTAACACAAGTGCGAAAAGTGTTTTTTCAACACTAACACAAGTGCGAAAAGTGGTTTTTCAACACTAACACAAGTGCGAAAAGTGGTTTTTTAACACTAACACAAGTGCGAAAAGTGGTTTTTCCACACTAATACAAGTGCAAAAGTGGTTTCCTGCACCAATACAAGTGCGAAAGTGGTTTTTCAACACTAACACAAGTGCGAAAAGTAGTTTTTCAACACTAACAAAAGTGCGAAAAGTGGTTTTTCAACACTAACACAAGTGCGAAAAGTGGCTTTCCACACTAATACAAGTGCAAAAGTGGTTTCCTGCACCAACACAAGTGCGAAAAGTGTTTTTTCCACACTATCGCAAGTGCAAAAAGTGTTTTTTCCACTCTAATACAAGTGCAAAAGTGGTTTCCTGCACCAACACAAGTGCGAAAAGTGGTTTTTCAACACTAACACAAGTGCGAAAAGTGGTTTTTCAACACTAACACAAGTGCGAAAAGTGGTTTTTCAACACTAACACAAGTGCGAAAAGTGGTTTTTCAACACTATCACAAGTGCAAAAAGTGTTTTTTCCACACTAATACAAGTGCAAAAGTGGTTTGCTGCATCAACACAAGTGCGAAAAGTGGTTTTTCAACACTAACACAAGTGCGAAAAGTGGTTTTTCAACACTAACACAAGTGCGAAAAGTGGTTTTTCCACACTAATACAAGTGCAAAAGTGGTTTCCTGCACCAACACAAGTGCGAAAAGTGGTTTTTCAACACTAACACAAGTGCGAAAAGTGGTTTTTCAACACTATCACAAGTGCGAAAAGTGGTTTTTCAACACTAACACAAGTGCGAAAAGTGGTTTTTCAACACTAACACAAGTGCGAAAAGTGGTTTTTCAACACTAACACAAGTGCGAAAAGTGGTTTTTCCACACTAATACAAATGCAAAAGTGGTTTCCTGCACAAATATAAGTGCGAAAAGTGGTTTTTCAACACTAACACAAGAGCGAAAAGTGGTTTTTCAACACTAACACAAGTGCGAAAAGTGTTTTTTCCACACTAATACAAGTGCAAAAGTGGTTTCCTGCACCAATACTAGTGCGAAAAGTGTTTTTTCAACACTAACACAAGTGCGAAAAGTGTTTTTTCCACACTAATACAAGTGCAAAAGTGGTTTCCTGCACCAACACAAGGGCGAAAAGTGGTTTTTCAACACTAACACAAGTGCGAAAAGTGGTTTTTCCACACTAATACAAGTGCAAAAGTGGTTTCCTGCACCAACACAAGTGCAAAAAGTGGTTTTTCAACACTAACACAAGTGCGAAAAGTGGTTTTTCAACACTATCACAAGTGCAAAATGTGTTTTTTCCACACTAATACAAGTGCAAAAGTGGTTTCCTGCACCAACACAAGTGCGAAAAGTGGTTTTTCAACACTAACACAAGTGCGAAAAGTGGTTTTTCAACACTAATACAAGTGCAAAAGTGGTTTCCTGCACCAACACAAGTGCGAAAAGTGGTTTTTCAACACTAACACAAGTAGTGTAATAATGTTGCTTCTGGGACACCTCCGTTTAACATGGGAAATCCCTATCTAATGTCATTTACCCCCTTGTCTTTTTCAAAAATCATAAACACCTCTATTTCTCCCACCCTCATCTTTATGAACCTTTTGTCTGTAGTACCTATCCTTAATGTTGTTCATTAGACCACTCAAACACTACAAATATTTGTTTTCTCTTATAGACCTATCATCCTTCTTCTACATATCATCTGGCAGATTAATCTTTGACCCACTCAAACATTGACCCATTCACTTCCATATTAATTCTTTCCCTCCCTCATTGCCCCTAAACACCTATATTTCTCTCACCCTGTTCTTTACGAACCTTCTAACCTTTTGACATGTTATCCTTATTCATTAGACCACTTAAACACCTGTGATCCTTCTGACCTCATGGACCTTTTAACCTTTTACTCTTAATATCATCTGGTGAATATGGCCCACTCAAACAACGACCCTACAAATATTTGTTTATGCGTGGGAAATAATTTAATTCTCTTGCCACTCTCTTCACCATCTAATATATTAACAAAAAAGATGATTGAGTTTGGTTCTTTATTAAGATATTTTAACTGAGCTAAGATAAAATGGTAAACCTCCCTCAATGTTCTTGCTTGAGCGCCTCCAGTGCCACATACCATTTTTAAATTAAAGTATATATTTTCCTGACAACCATCAAAGTTTTCCGTCCACTCAAAAATATTTCCATCTTTTTTACCCAATTCACCGGTATTTAAATTAATTCTCTTATTTGTTTTGTGAATTTTTTTACCAGTTGCCTTTTCAATTATACCTATTTGATATTTTTCACATTCATTATGTTTTCCATTTATATACCAAGGTTGATTACACCTCCACTCTTTAGTCTGGTTGATACTTGGTTCTATCATTTATATAATAGTAAAAAAGGCGGCGGTAGCCCGTTAAAATCCCCAACCCCCCCCCCCTTTTTAACTTATCACTTATATATATCTTATCACTTATATATATCTTATCACTTATATATATATCTTATCACTTATATACTTATATAACCATAAGGGAGACTATCAATTCCATTTTCTAAAATAAACCTCTTATCATCAAAAGCCCCCAATGCTTTCTTATTTATCTCTTCTGAATATAATTGATGTTTATAACTTCTTATTCCATTAATCTTTCTAAACTCTTCTTTCTTTGTTGTTAAACAGTTATAATAATCCTTAAAGTTTATTGTTTCTTTAATAACATTTTTCTTTACACCTTTTAACTTCTTATCAGTCTTTTCAACGTTATTCACAATGTATTTATAAGCATAAGCCTTTGACCTCAATCCCACAAATTCACTCATGACATTTCCTCCTAATTCATCCTTGAACTTTCCAATCACCTTTTTATTTTTAGAAGAGAACAACTCACTCTCTGGACTGTAATTACTCGTGTCATAGATATTAATGTCTCTTTTCATGTCTGAATAAACATCGTTGGTATTAATTTTCAAAATAAAACTATCTGTATCCATATAAAGTAGATTAACATCATTTTGATATTTCTTCCTCAAGTTATTATAAAAGTAATCATACATTAATGACTTTGATAAATCAAGAATTGTTGTCCCAATATAAATAGGTTTGTTCATTTCAATACTCTCTTTAATCAAATGGATCGCACAAAAGTTCTCAGTAAAGACCTCAGCTCGAGTAAAACTCGGTCTATTAATTAATTTTGATGCTTGTTCCCAAGATGTTGATAATCTGATATTTTGTCTTTTCCTCACATTCTCCATAGTCTTACCAAAGACCGCATTATTCATCAATTTATAAAAGTCTTTCTCAAAATCTGTTTTTGACTCTGTTCTTCTTTGTGTATTAAAATCAATGTACCCCTTTAACCAATGACTTTGATTGAACTTTAGAACCCTATGGATCTTCTCTACTCTTAGACCTTTTGATAAATATTGTCGCAAATTTCTTTGGTGTAGAACATAATTTTTCTTGTTATATAATGTAGTAAGTAATTTTTCTGTTGATTCACCTATATCAAACGATCGTTGATAATCACTCAACCATTCTTTCTTTGGACTTTCTTTCTCACAAGCAAATGGGAGATCTTTGTGTAGGTTATGGAGTTCCTCTGGATATTTTAAATCAATTTCAAAATAATAACCAACTTTTTCTTCATCCAATTCTTTTTGTGTAGAGATACATACATCTTGTAAAACGTTTTTGTAGTCTTTTTCCTTTACCCATCTAAGTTTTCCATAAGGAAGAGCCTGAGACATTGCCCAGCCATACAGGTTGTTTGCGTCATAGTACATCAAGTAAGAACTCTCTTTCGTTGGATCATAATTTGGAAGATATTTGTTATTTGCTTTTGCGTATCTACTCGAGCAGACTTGTGAAATTCCACCTCTTTTTGCCTTTTCAATCATCAAAAGCATATCAACATCGGTTATCAAATCCAAATCTTGTTTTGTCATTTTCAACATCGCACTCCAGGCCAATCCAGGTGCTGTGTAGTAGTGAGCAGGATCCAATCCATATCCAGTGCGACAAACAGATCTAAAGGCTTCAAATACATCGGCCAATAAAAGCACATCAGTTTTGAGATACAAATCGTGATACTCGCCAAGATTCCTGATGTTATATTTTTCCCAAACATTTTGTGCGTGTACATAATCTTTATCAGATATATTACTGTTGTTTAATTTGTTATAGAAATTTTCTTTTGAAGGAAGTTGTGTTTCATTGAATCTCTCAAATGAGTCCATATAGTCATAGGGGTAAATTCCCTTTTGTGTTAGAAAATCTTTATCTAAAAAATACTCTGAAAGACATGGAAACTCTTTTAGATTTTGAACCAAGTTAACCAATGGACTTGCCATGAATTTAAATGTATCAAGAAATCTGATATGAGTAATAGGAGATGTGTGAATTGTTTTTGTGAATGAAATGTATTTCTGATCCGTGTTTGGAATTGCTGAGATACTTCCAGAAGTCTTTGAGAGTTCCTTGATAAATAGATGTGTATCATAATGAGCGTTGTTATGAAGAAAGACAGGAATGAAAGAGGGGAGTTGATAATTAATATTACAACTTTGATGAGCCAGACCTCTATATTTACCAGTGAGATGACAATGGTCTCTAACCTTTAGACCTTTACCAATTTTCTCCTCACAAATATGACAGACATTGTTTTTTATAAATTCCCTTTTTTCTTTACTTGTTAAGGACATTGGTTTATTGGTTTCTCTCATTATCTTGGTTAATCGAACACAGTCTTTTTCTAGTCGTTTCACAAACTCCTCTGGGGTATTTGAGCCTCTATACATCTCTAACTTGTTATATTTATCACCAACGGATGATTTGATATAATAACAAAAACCACAAGGAGTATGTTTTTGATATTTATTTGTGTATGATTCTTTTGGATCTGGAGAAGCAGTATCAATTTTTTCTAAAATACTTTCAAAATCAGCATATATAACAAATGGATGTTTGATCTTTTTATTTTCATCTTTGAATGTGATCTTTGAGCCTTCTTTAGGCATATTGATTACCGTTGATTTATGTTCGCCACAATAATTTGAATGTTTATCTAATCTTTCTTGTGAATTGAAGAAGTTAAGACAACGCAAACAAATATATATTTTATTTGTTCTCTTACAGACTTGTGGTTTTATTAATTTAGCAATATCTTTGATGTATGTATAATGTGAATTTTCGTCTGAATTAAAATATAGAAGATTAATATGAGTTTGTTTACAATTGTCAGAAAGCTTTAAAACCTGAATGTTGTTTGTTTCTGTTAGACCATAAACATTAACTGATAAATTATTCATCTTTTCAAATTTAGGAATATCATTTAAAGTCATCGGAAACTTTAGATCTTTCGTATTTAATGTATTCTCATATTTTTTATAATGAGATACTCTTTCATCATGAAAATGTGGAGGATGTAAGTGTGCTAAAATAGACCAGAGAAAACATTTATTGTCTTTATTTTTGATATTGATAACTGCTTTTCTATTTTTGATAACACTGGGTAAATCAATGTAAGAAGAAGCTTTTAGAGGATCTGATTTAAGAATATGAATGTCTATGTAAATAATTTTTCCTATATTGAATCCACTTCCTACGATTGAATTATCCACATCTTGCTCTTGTTTAATAAGTTCACCATAGACTCCTGATGTTTTAAAATCTTGATATGAAGATATAAAGTGTGGCTCAGTTCTCATGTATGGTGCATCTATAACTCCTTCATCCTTTGTCATTTCTAATTTTACTCCCATATAAAATTTAAGTGGTTTCATTTCCTTTAGTGTTTTTTCAATCAACGTTTGAACAGCAGGTTTAACTATTTCTACAGCATCAACTATAGACTCTGGTTCAGGAGGTTTGAAGTTAAAGACTCTTATTTTAATATGTCCTTTGAATGCTCCATCAGAGTTTTTAGTTGTGATAAAATTTGATAAATGTAGATTTGTTTTAAGATGTATTTTGAAGCCTTTCTTGAGGATATTTTTATTACATGTAGAACAGTGTTTTGTTTCAGGTGGAAGAGGGGAAAGTTTGTTTAAAATGTTGTATGTATGTTTTGCGGTGAGAATATGTTGTTTATAATATTTTACTTCCTTCTCGCAAGTATCACAATAAACCATATTTATAGCGTGAGAAAACGTGGTGTTTTATATATATCACTGTGCTTAAAATAAAACACTTTTGAGCTTTACAGCTCCGTTTTATATATATCGCTGTGCTTAAACTAAAACACTTTTTCACTCAGAATCATCTAAGTCATAACTATCACATGAATACTCAGAATCATACTCAGAGTCATCAATAAAGCTACTCTCATAACTATCATTTGAGCACAAACTATTAGTATCATAACTATCATCTGTGTTCAATGAAATACTATCATCACCATCGTCCAAGTTCAATGAAATACTATCATCACTATCGTCTGAGTTCAATGAAATAGTAAAATCTTCACTGCTGTATTGACTCATATTTAATTAGCAAGAAAAATATTCCCATCAATATCTATATACTTTCTTTCATTAACAGATTCAATCTCTACAATTTTTATATCAAAAGTTATCTTTAAATAATCTCTAACTATCATAGAACGAAATGACATTTCACCAGAAATATTAACATCATTCATTTTACTTAGATCTACACCCTTTGGATTATTAAAGAAAATACAAATGTCTCCTCTAGAATTATTAATGGTCTTATCATTCTTTTTCAAAGTATCGTGGTCAATCACTTTTTCAAGCTTTGAATAAATTGCCAGGAGTAGAGGAGAAACTTTTGTTAGATTTACTTTAATGGATGTCTTTCCAGGTATAGTTAGAGCTCTTCCTTTAAATGAAATAGAGGGGCTCATGTTATTTTCCATAACTGGTTTTACCCAAAAATTTCCATATTTATCTTTGTTCAATTTAACATCTTTGACATATTTTTCTATATCTTCCACCGAAGTAGAGATTGATTGAAATTTGTCTTTTGTGCTTTGAAACATTGTATTTATTAATGAATAAACTTGCGTTTAGTTTAAGTAAAAATTTACTATATAAATATGATAAGTTCTGAAGGATATTTAGAATTTCCAGACTCTCCATATGATAAATTAGAGAATTGTCCAGCTTGTGATAGAATAGGGCTTAATAATGAGGGTTCATATAAACAATGTTTATTCTGTGATTATATTCTAATTAATGATAATAAGAAATATAAAAAAACATATAACTCTTTTAAATTAGAACCAAAAATGAATTACTTTACAAGATTAATAAGAGAGATGAATGTTAAGCATTATGGTGATAATACACCATTTCTTACAAGGAAAGAGACTCTTTGTATTGAGGAAATGTATAAGGGTTTAATGATATTTATTATTCAAAATAATTTTAATGGAAATGTTAATACAAGATACTATATAAATAAAATAATGAATTATTTTGAAATTAAACCCGAACTCAGGATAAAATATAGAGTTTCTAAAATAGCTCAAAAAAAGTTAGATGACTTGTTTTCCAAATATATAAATGAATGATTTTTTACCCGTTTGGGAAAATAAGATAAAGTTTAATAACCATAAAAACATTCCAAATTCATTGAGATGTCTAATAGTTGGTTCAAGCGGATGTGGGAAAACCTGTTTACTTTTAAAGATGCTCCTTGGTCCTAATTTTTTAGATTATGATAATTTAATAATTTTTACAAAGTCAAGTTTTCAACCCGAGTATCAACTACTCTCACAGGGTTTTAATGCAGGTCTTAAAAAGGAAGACATTATCGGTTTATTTAAACTTCAAAACAAACTGAATGATTATAATATTGAAGATATAATACAATTATTTTGTGATACACAGAAATCAAAATCGAAACCCATAACTTGTATTCTCAGTGATAATACGGATGATATACCTTCACCTCAAGATTTAGATAAATCAAAAAAGAACCTCGTCATCTTTGATGATTGTGTTAATGAGAGAAACCAAACAGTAATGGATAGCTACTATACAAGAGGGAGACATTCTTCTTGTAATTGTATATATCTTAGTCAATCATATTTTCAACTCCCTCGACGCTCAATAAGAAACAATGCCAATACTTTTATTTTATTTAAGTTAAATTCAATAGATGTAAATAATTTTTGGAGAGATAATTGCTCTACGTTATGTAGTAAAAAAGAATTTGAAAATTATATGAAACACACGATTGGAAAATATAAATATATTGTTGTGAAACAAGATGAGATACTAAATGATATTTTTCAATAAATAAATACAGAAAATGAATACCGAAGAAAGAGAAAGAAAGTTTAAGGAACATCAACAATTAGTTTCAAAAGTTGTTAAACAACAGGAAGAGATAAAGAAGAAACGGAGACAGAAACTAACTGGTGAAGAAGCCTTTGAAAGAAAACAAGAGAAATTCTTTAAACCACTTTTGAAAACTCAACACTCACCTACAGTTCCCACGGTAGAATTTACTCCGAAAAAACTTCAAATGCTCAAAGATTTTAGTCAGATAACAAAACAAGAACTTGGTGAATTAGAATATGATGACGAGGGATTATTTCGGAAACTTGAGCAGGTAAATCAACCCCCTAATTATGTTGTGGAAGCTCTTCAAAACAATGAATATTCGGCGGGTTCAAAAACCAGAGCAGGTCTCATTCCAACAGAAGAACCAGCAGTGTTTCATCTTGTGGAAGAAAAGGTATTGATATTTAATGATGAATTGATGTTCTTGAGTTCTACTCAACCAAATGTTAAATTAACTCCAAGATTAATGTTTCTTCTAACAAACCCCGGATTCAGCGGTTCAAAATATTTTGAGGAACCACTTGATATGGAAAGAGAGGAAGATAGGGTATATATTGAGTTGTTAAATGCACTTGATTATGGAGTTTCTGTTGCTGGTAAAAGTAAGAAGAATGAGAAGGAGAAACATATTATTGATGCTTTAAGTAAACTTGGTTCAGGTGTTAGTTTTCTTCCAAATGACCCATCACAATTAGTTAATAGGCTATTATTGTTGTTAGGTAGTAAGAAGGCTGGAAACAACAATTGTTTTAATGAATCCTCAGCCATTTTAGATCAGTTGATGAATATGAAAATAATTAATAAATGTCAATACAAAGATATTTTATTAGATATTAAATAAGATGAGAAGCACAATTCTTAGTTTTAATTTCACAACGAGCGATTACACAGCTTCATTCCCTTACCCACTACAACTTGACCCCCTTACCTCATATGAGGCATCTTTATTGTCGATGGAAACTTATAATACCTTGTTTAATATCACAGAGAAAAACAGCAAGTTTAGTTATAATCCAGGAAGTGGATATAAAACTATAACTGTTTCACCTGGAGCTTACGAGATTTCTCAAATATCTTCAGAAGTCTCTCGCCTTATGAAAGAAAAAGGTGATGAACCAAAAAATATTGTAATAGATATTCAAAAACACACTTCAAAATCAACTATTAAACTTAAAAATAATTATAAAGTTGATTTCACGATTGAAAATTCGTTTAGAGAGCTATTGGGTTTCTCTTCAAAAAAGATTGAAAATAACGGGACGTTTTACAGTGATAATGTTATCCAAATATCCTCCGGTATAAATTCAGTATTAATTCATTGTGATTTGATTGATGGTGCTTATAACGATGGAATAAGAACAAATACAATATTTTCATTCAGTGCATACTCAACCCCGATTGGTTATAAATTTAATATGGAACCAAAAAATCTTGTCTATTTACCTGTGTCAGGAAAAACCATATACAGAGTAAATTTTAGGATAACCGACCAAGATAATCGTATGATATCCTTTAATGATGAAATTATATCCATCAGAATTCACCTACGTGAAGTTTTTCAATAAATAAATAATGGTTATTGTGAGAAAACACGAGTTGGGAAAATATAAAATAATTACAGGGGAGGGCATGTTCCTTTCACCAGACTATACAAGGTATGTGGGTAGAGGATACTATAAACCTAAGAGACAACGAGGTGTAGGTCATCAATTTCGAAATAAAGGAGATGGGATAATTGATACTCTAATGGGTATTGGTTCAACCATCCTTAAACATAAAGACCTAATTGGTTCAACTGCTTCTGCCGTGGGCTCCGTTGCGGGTGCTATAAAGAGTATAAAAGATGCTCAAAAGGAGTCTCATAAATTACAAGCAATCAAAGAAATAAAAAAAGGTAAAACTCAACTATCTTCACAAGAACGACAAAAAATCATTAAAATACTTGGGTCAGGGTTTCAACAATTTTAATGCTATATAAATACAAGTATGGAAGCGATTGATAGTATCTATGATTTGGATGATACGATTATCATTTCAAACTCCACTAAAAAGGAAGACTATTTTAAGGTAAATGCTATAACAGGAACAGACTGGAATTCAAACGGAACAAAAAGTTTTGAAATAAATAATCAACAAACTTACTTGAATATAGCTGATAGTTTCTTGCTGTGTAAATTTAAATTCACTAAGGCTGCGAATAATACTAATGCTACACTCGTAAATGATTTCTTCTGGAAAATGTTTGACAGTGTCCGCCTGTATATTGGAACACAAGAGGTTGAAGCGGTTGATTATGTCTCTGCTACATCTGAAATGATGAAATTTACACTATATTCGTTTAGTGATAGAATGGGTAAGGGAGCTGTTGAAGGTTTTATTCCTGATATGTCAACGGGTACAAACGCAGACCCTGGTTATAGTCAAAGGAAGTCAATGTATAATGATGAAACAAAAGCAGTGAATAGTTTTACCGTAGCAGTACCTCTTAAAGGTATATTTGGATTTTGCGATTATGATAAAGTTTTGTATGGTCTTAAAATTAGATTTCAACTACAAAGGAATGATAATGTAAATAGGTTGCTTTTTGGGGATGAAAATGCTTTTGGAGACAACAATAAATTTGTTATTAATGATTTGTGTTGGTATATCAGTGAATATACTCCTAATCTTAAAACGGAAGAGATGTTAAATAGAAGACTTAACTCAAAGAAACCGCTAAATGTATCATACCTTAAAAGAAGATGTCAACACGTTAAACTGGAACACACTACCTACACTTGGAATTTGGGTGTTCTTCAAGGAAAGCCACGATACCTCTGGCTCATTTTTAAAAAACCAGATGGAGAGGACGGTACTAATAAGAATAATGCGCTGAGTGATAATGCTAAGGTGAAACAACTTCGGGTTTCTCTTGATGGCACATTTTATCCGCGAGATAGATTGGAAATTGATTGGGAAAAAAATGATTATGCGGAAGCCTACAAGTCCTACCAAAAGGTGTGTGAAAGTAATGGTAATAATGATCCTATTTTGGATATGGTTGCATTTAAAGGTTTATATACAATCTACGCAATTGACCTGAGTTCTCAAAAGGAAACTATAAAGTCTAATCGAGTGGATACTTCTCTATACATTGAAAGAGGGGAGAATGAAGAAGTTGATGCTTATTGTTTGCTTTTGGAGGAAACAGAATTACAGATTAATACAGATAATGGTGTTATGATTAATATCACATAGGTTTTTTCTCATAAATAAATGGTTGGGGTATATGTTAATCAAATCAATCTTAATAAATTAACATCTTGTATTCAAAATCAAAAGCCTTGTATTATTAATGTTAATACAATTCAAAGAAAAGGAGCTGTAAGAATTGATGTTTTACTCACACACACACAAGTAAAAACACTAAATGATGTTGGATCACTTAAAATTAAAATGACGAAACCTATGTTAAAGAAATATTCAATAGATGAGTCAAGAGGAGGATTTCTCCCGTTTCTAATTCCTTTATTTGCTGGTTTAAGTGCGGCGGGAGCATTGACTGGTGGTATTTCAGCAGCGGTAAAAACTGCTAACGAAAGGAAGGCACAACTAAAAGCTCAAAAAGAATTGGAAAGACATAACAAGGAGTTGGAGAAACAAATTAGTGGAAGTGGTGTAATTGTAGATTTTGCTCAAAAACTTGAAAGTCTACCTGATAAAGCTAGATTGTTGGTTGGTGATATGCTTTCCTCTATCGCTCAAGCGGGTGTTAAACTAACTAAACGGGGTAATGGATTGTATCTTTCTCATAAATAAATGGATAAATGGTTTAAACAATTTGGAAAGAATACAACGTCAAATATAGAACTAGCCAAGTATTGTAAAACACTAAAAATTGATAATGTGGTAATCTGTATGAGAGATGAATTAATACATATAAATAAGAATACAAAGAATATTATTATGAATTTAGACACACAGAATGGTTCTCATTGGGTTTGTATTCATAATAGTCAGGATAAATATTATTTTGATAGTTATGGTATGCCACCACCTGTTGAAGTAATACAATTCTTACAGAATGGTGTTTATCAAACATTTCAAGTTCAAGAAATTAATTCTAAATGTTGTGGTCAATTATGTTTATATGTATTATTTCAACTCAACAATAATGAAAAGTTTTATGATATCATTTTTAATCTAATATAAATGACTTATGTTGGAAAAGATGGTTCTATCTTTGGAAAATCCTCTCAGGATATTGATTTATCAAATTATTATACAAAGGCACAGGCTGAACGACAAAAATATAGTGTAAGTAAAAATATTAATATGAAGAATACTTATAAATTAATCAATTATCCAAACCCTACAGATGCGAATGACTTAATTAGATTAAGTGATTTATCACAATATATATTTTTAAAGAAAACAGCACGTTTTGTGAAAGAAGTAAAATTTACAACCACAACACCTGGTTATACTGACCATACACCTTTCCTCATTGAATTTAACTACCTGCTTACAATTGAATTTTATAAAGAAGGACATTTAGTTAATATGCGAATTAATAAATGGGGGTATGATATGCCTGATTTAGGGTATAATTGGTCTTTTTCAATAAACATAGAAGACCTACATGATTTAAATCAGTCTCGTAAAGAAGAATATTATCCACTTGGTGAAGATAAGGATTTATGTGGAAGTACAATTAGTAAACAACAAATACGTGATTTTAAGAAAATAAAAATATATGATAGTATAGCGATGGTTCGCATGACAAAGAAGGAAGGTAATGAGATAAGGATAGAAAGCCGAGGAATACAAACCGATTTGGTAGTGGGAAGATGGGGTGGTATTACCTGTCATAATATTAATCTCACATATATTTCTGATACATAAATGGCAGGAAGAAGACTACAAGAGAATTATAATTTTTGTATTCAAGGATACCTACAAGAAAAGGGTGCTCGGTATTACATACCTTATGATTTGGAGCATATACATGGGAATTTTGTCATAAAAAACTGGCCTTATACTGATATTGTTAAACCCACAAATAGAGACTTGTTTAAAATATTAAATAAAAATGAACTTCTCAAAGTTATGAAATATAAAACTCTTTTAGAAATCGTCAACAAATCTTATTGGTATCCTATTATGAGAAAAATAATTATAGATACAAGAATATCTCAAAATCCAGATGAGTATATGTATAATATTCTTTGGGGTTTAAACTCAAGGGTAGCAAGGGATGAGGAAGGAGTTGAAGAAGAGAAGGAGAAAAGAGAGAAAAGAGAGAAGGAGGAGAGGGAACAAAGAGAGAGGGGGGAGAGGGAGATGGAAATCAGAGCGATTCAAAAAAGAGTGGATGTATTACAGCAAGAAGATAAATCTCAACTCACCGAAGAGGAAAATAAAGAAAGAATGAATGCTGTGAAAATATTGATATCAAAAATTGCTAAGATAAATGAGGAAGGAGTTAAAGAAGAGAAGGAGGAAAGAGAGAAAAAGGAGAAGGAGGAAAGGGAGAAAAAGGAGGAGGAGAGGGAGGAAAGGGAGAAAAGAGAGAAAAAGGAGAAGGAGGAAAGGGAGAAAAAGGAGGAGGAGAGGGAGGAAAGGGAGAAGGAGGAAAGGGAGAAAATGGAGGAGGAGGAGAGGGAGCAAAGAGAGAGGGAGGAAAAATATAAAAAGATGGAAATCATTGAGATTCATAAAAGATTGAGTGTATTAAAGCAAATAAATCAATCTCAACGCACCGAAGAGGAAATTAAAGAATTAACAACTCTTATGAAGATAATGGTTTCAAAAATAAGAACGTCAATGTCTTCAATTTCAGAGATTTAAACGAGAAAGTGGTGAAGAAGAAGAAGAAGAAGAAGGAAAAGATTATGTGATTGATGATGTTGGTGTCATTGACTTTAGTTAGTTTTTATTTGTAAATAAATGGAGGAGAGAGTGAAGGCATTCCTTAGGATTCTTTATGTTTTAAAAATAAAGATTGAAATGTATATGTTGAAAACCAAAAAGGTTTTGATACTCTGTCGGAATTTTTCTGATAAATAAATATGAGTTATTGTCTCAAATGTAAAAAGAAAACTAAATCTAAAAATATCTCTTATGTTAAAGCTAAAAATAATAGAGTTTATCAAAAAGGAATATGTCAAGTATGTGGCTCTAAAAAGTGCCAATTCATCTCTCCTAAAAGAGGAGGAGACATACAAAAGTTTCTGTCAGGAAGTAAATTTACAACAACTGGAATTCCAGGGGAATTACACCTTCCAGGGTATTCTTTCTGTGGTCCAGGAACAAACTTGGATAAAAGATTAGATGAGGCTGACAATCCTAAACCTTGGTCTAAACCTACAAATAGGGTTGACGAAGTGTGTATGAAGCATGATATTGCTTATGGGAAAACCACTACGTTGACTGAAAAACATAAAGCCGACAGCGAAATGTTGTATAATTTGTCTTTGATACAAAATCCAACGTTGAGAGAGAAAGTTGATAGGTTTATTGTGAGAAATTTGATAAATGCTAAATTGAAACTTGGTCTTGGTTATTCCTCAAAAAACTATTAGGCTCTAATGATGCCATCAAGACTGAGGAGCTTTTGGCTGAAGAATTACACAAACCTATAATCACAAAGTTTAAAAGAAGGAAGGTTTATTCTAAATACACTGACCACATATGGTCCGCTGATTTAATTGAATTGAATAATGACAGGGGATACAGGTATGCTTTAACCGTTATTGATTTGAGGAGTAGATTTGCCTGGGTTGTCCCTTTAAAAAATAAAAGGGGTGATACTTTAATGTTAGCCTTTAAGCTAATATTTGATCGGGATAAAAGGAAACCAAAGAAGTTATGGACTGATGAGGGAACAGAGTTCTATAACAAAATATTCATGAAATTTCTTAAGGGGAAGGGTATTAAATTATACAGCACCTTTAATGAAGGAAAGGCAGTTGTTATTGAGCGTTTTAATCGTACTTTAAAAGAGAAATTATATAAAAAATTCACACAACTCGGTTCTCAAAAATGGGTGTATTTAATTCAGGATATTGTAGATAATTACAATAATACAGTTCATTCATCAACACAATCAAAACCATCAGAAACATTTACAAAATTAGAATATGAAAAGGAGATTAATTTGAGAAAGCCCAAGTTCAAAGTTGGTGATATGGTAAGGATATACAAATGGAAAAGCCATTTTGAGAAAGGTTATACACAAAAATGGACTCGTGAATTATTTAAAATCATTGATGTAATGGATACAGTCCCTTGGACCTACAAATTATATGATTTAAATGGAGAGGAAATCTTGGGTTCATTTTACTCGCAAGAATTACAAAAAACAAAGCTAATAATTCATTAAACAACATTTCTATTCACCCCACCCAGATTAGCTAATTTAATTAGTGGTAATAAAAAAAAATTTAAATAAATTAAAATCATAAGCCACACCCACACAGACCACGCCCACACAGACCCCGCCCACACAGACCCCGCCCACACAGACCCCGCCCACACAGACCCCGCCCACACAGACCACACCCATCATCCCCCACCCCCAGTGCGTCCCCCACCCTTGATCCCCCCTCATCCCACCCCCACCTTCCCCACACACACAAGGGGAGGGGAGGGGTGGGATGGGGGAAATCAAGGGTGGGGGAACGCACCCCCTTCCTTCTAACCTTTATTCTTTTCTTGTAATTAATAATTAAATAATTCTGGACAAAGCATATATATATAAATAATATTTTAAACAAAAGCTTCATATTACAAAAACATTTTCCTTGAGGTATTATACATTCAACTTCTTCCCAGCACAAATCATCAATCTCTTCCCAACATAAGACAAAGGTAGTTTCAACAGCAGCAGATATCTTCAGGTTTGGAATCTCTTTCTGTCAAAGGCAAGAGGACAAGAGGGGAGAGAAAATATTACACACACATACACACACACACACATACACACACACACACACACAAGGATATGAGGATATTGGGATACATACCTCTAAAAAATCGAGCTTTGTGTTCAAGTGGTCGAGTTGAAAATTTAGGGTACCACATGTTGACGGGAAATAACCACTCTTTGGAAAATCAAAATCGTCCCACTCCAAGCTTTGGTCTTCAAGGCTGCAAACAAAATAAGGAGAAATTACTATGTTGAAGTAAGCTTGACAAAACATCACACACACGCACACACACATACACACACATACACACACATACACATTCACACATACACATACACACACACATTCACAGATACATACACACACACACATACACACACGAACGCACACACAAACACATACACACATTCACAGATACATACACACACACACATACACACACACACACACACACACACACACACACACACATTCATAGATACATACACACAAGAACACACACATACACATACACACACACATTCACAGATACATACACACACATACACACACGAACACACACAAACACATACACACACGAACACACACACACACACACACACACTAAGGCAGCGTCGTTTAACACAAATGTATTAATATTTAGTATCTTACCTTGCATATGAATCTTCCAAGAATGGTGAAACAGGCAGGTTGTTCAAGTTCATTTCGTTTTGCAACTCTTGAGATTCTGCAGTATTTTCATTCCAACCAGTTTGAAGTTCTGCCAGGATATTCGCATTGCTGTAAAGATAAAGGAATATTAAGTCATTTGTTGTATAATTAATCCCATACAAAGCTTTAAACACTTTAATTTTAAATGAAACTTACCTTGGTGAGTATTCTTCTTCTTTATCAGAGTAAAGGATGGAGTAGTAAGACATGTCGATCCCCAATGATCAAAATTGAATTGAACACGTTCTTTTATAATGAACAAAATGTATTTTCTTGAAATGACGACATGCAGTCATTTCGGGGAAGCCCTGAGCGTGTGTGAATAACAGGAAATAAGACAATGAAATCTTTCTGGGAAGTTATCCAAGTCATTGAAACAACGTCATTTCTCAAAAGCGAAGAATTAATAAAAAAAGGTTTGAGTATGGTGATGGAAGTTGGAGGAGAATTAAATTATTTCCCACGCATAAACAAATATTTGTAGGGTCGTTGTTTGAGTGGGCCATATTCACCAGATGATATTAAGAGTAAAAGGTTAAAAGGTCCATAAGGTCAGAAGGATCACAGGTTCACACAGCATTGTTTAAGTGGTCTAATGAATAAGGATAACATGTCAAAAGGTTAGAAGGTTCGTAAAGAACAGGGTGAGAGAAATATAGGTGTTTAGGGGCAATGAGGGAGGGAAAGAATTAATATGGAAGTGAATGGGTCAATGTTTGAGTGGGTCAAAGATTAATCTGCCAGATGATATGTAGAAGAAGGATGATAGGTCTATAAGAGAAAACAAATATTTGTAGTGTTTGAGTGGTCTAATGAACAACATTAAGGATAGGTACTACAGACAAAAGGTTCATAAAGATGAGGGTGGGAGAAATAGAGGTGTTTATGATTTTTGAAAAAGACAAGGGGGTAAATGACATTAGATAGGGATTTCCCATGTTAAACGGAGGTGTCCCAGAAGCAACATTATTACACTACTAACACAAGTGCGAAAAGTGGTTTTTCAACACTATCACAAGTGCAAAAAGTGTTTTTTCCACACTAATACAAGTGCAAAAGTGGTTTCCTGCACCAACACAAGTGCTAAAAGTGGTTTTTCAACACTAACACAAGTGCGAAAAGTGGTTTTTCAACACTATCACAAGTGCGAAAAGTGGTTTTTCAACACTAACACAAGTGCGAAAAGTGGTTTTTCAACACTAACACAAGTGCGAAAAGTGGTTTTTCAACACTAACACAAGTGCGAAAAGTGGTTTTTCCACACTAACACAAGTGCGAAAAGTGTTTTTTCCACACTAATACAAGTGCAAAAGTGGTTTCCTGCACCAATACAAGTGCGAAAAGTGGTTTTTCAACACTAACACAAGTGCGAAAAGTGTTTTTTCCACACTAATACAAGTGCAAAAGTGGTTTCCTGCACCAACACAAGGGCGAGAAGTGGTTTTTCAACACTAACACAAGTGCGAAAAGTGGTTTTTCCACACTAATACAAGTGCAAAAGTGGTTTCCTGCACCAACACAAGTGCAAAAAGTGGTTTTTCAACACTAACACAAGTGCGAAAAGTGGTTTTTCAACACTATCACAAGTGCAAAATGTGTTTTTTCAACACTAATACAAGTGCAAAAGTGGTTTCCTGCGCCAACACAAGTGCGAAAAGTGGTTTTTCAACACTAACACAAGTGCGAAAAGTGGTTTTTCAACACTATCACAAGTGCAAAAAGTGTTTTTTCCACACTAATACAAGTGCAAAAGTGGTTTCCTGCACCAACACAAGTGCGAAAAGTGGTTTTTCAACACTAACACAAGTGCGAAAAGTGGTTTTTCAACACTAACACAAGTGCGAAAAGTGGTTTTTCCACACTAATACAAGTGCAAAAGTGGTTTCCTGCACCAACACAAGTGCGAAAAGTGGTTTTTCAACACTAACACAAGTGCGAAAAGTGTTTTTTCCACACTAATACAAGTGCAAAAGTGGTTTCCTGCACCAATACAAGTGCAAAAAGTGGTTTTTCAACACTAACACAAGTGCGAAAAGTAGTTTTTCAACACTAACACAAGTGCGAAAAGTGGTTTTTCAACACTAACACAAGTGCGAAAAGTGTTTTTTTCCACATTAATACAAGTGCAAAAGTGGTTTCCTGCACCAACACAAGTGCGAAAAGTGGTTATTCAACACTAACACAAGTGCGAAAAGTGGTTTTTCAACACTATCACAAGTGCAAAATGTGTTTTTCCACACTAATACAAGTGCAAAAGTGGTTTCCTGCACCAACACAAGTGCGAAAAGTGGTTTTTCAACACTAACACAAGTGCGAAAAGTGGTTTTTCAACATTAACACAAGTGCGAAAAGTGTTTTTTCCACACGAATACAAGTGCAAAAGTGGTTTCCTGCACCAACACAAGTGCGAAAAGTGGTTTTTCAACACTAACACAAGTGCGAAAAGTGGTTTTTCAACACTAACACAAGTGCGAAAAGTGGTTTTTCAACACTAACACAAGTGCGAAAAGTGTTTTTTCCACACTAATACAAGTGCAAAAGTGGTTTCCTGCACCAACACAAGTGCAAAAAGTGGTTTTCCAACACTAACACAAGTGCGAAAAGTGGTTTTTCAACACTAACACAAGTGCGAAAAGTGGTTTTTCAACACGAATACAAGTGCAAAAGTGGTTTCCTGCACCAACACAAGTGCGAAAAGTGTTTTTTCAACACTAACACAAGTGCGAAAAGTGTTTTTTCAACACTAACACAAGTGCGAAAAGTGGTTTTTTAACACTAACACAAGTGCGAAAAGTGGTTTTTCCACACTAATACAAGTGCGAAAAGTGGTTTTTCCACACTAATACAAGTGCAAAAGTGGTTTCCTGCACCAATACAAGTGCGAACGTGGTTTTTCAACACTAACACAAGTGCGAAAAGTAGTTTTTCAACACTAACACAAGTGCGAAAAGTGGTTTTTCAACACTAACACAAGTGCGAAAAGTGGCTTTCCACACTAATACAAGTGCAAAAGTGGTTTCCTGCACCAATACAAGTGCGAACGTGGTTTTTCAACACTAACACAAGAGCTAAAAGTAGTTTTTCAACACTAACACAAGTGCGAAAAGTGGTTTTTCAACACTAACACAAGTGCGAAAAGTGGTTTTTCAACACTAACACAAGTGCGAAAAGTGGTTTTTCCACACGAATACAAGTGCAAAAGTGGTTTCCTGCACCAACACAAGTACGAAAAGTGGTTTTTCAACACTAACACAAGTGCGAAAAGTGGTTTTTCAACACTATCTCAAGTGCGAAAAGTGGTTTTTCAACACTAACACAAGTGCGAAAAGTGGTTTTTCAACACTAACACAAGTGCGAAAAGTGGTTTTTCAACACTAACACAAGTGCGAAAAGTGGTTTTTCCACACTAATACAAATGCAAAAGTGGTTTCCTGCACAAATATAAGTGCGAAAAGTGGTTTTTCAACACTAACACAAGTGCGAAAAGTGGTTTTTCAACACTAACACAAGTGCGAAAAGTGTTTTTTCCACACTAATACAAGTGCAAAAGTGGTTTCCTGCACCAATACAAGTGCGAAATGTGGTTTTTCAACACTAACACAAGTGCGAAAAGTGTTTTTTCCACACTAATACAAGTGCAAAAGTGGTTTCCTGCACCAACACAAGTGCAAAAAGTGGTTTTTAAACACTAACACAAGTGCGAAAAGTGGTTTTTCAACACTAACACAAGTGCAAAATGTGTTTTTTCCACACTAATACAAGTGCAAAAGTGGTTTCCTGCACCAACACAAGTGCGAAAAGTGGTTTTTCAACACTAACACAAGTGCGAAAAGTGGTTTTTCAACACTAATACAAGTGCAAAAGTGGTTTCCTGCACCAACACAAGTGCGAAAAGTGGTTTTTCAACACTAACACAAGTGCGAAAAGTGGTTTTTCAACACTATCACAAGTGCAAAAAGTGTTTTTTCCACACTAATACAAGTGCAAAAGTGGTTTCCTGCACCAACACAAGTGTGAAAAGTTGTTTTTCAACACTAACACAAGTGCGAAAAGTGTTTTTTCCACACTAATACAAGTGCAAAAGTGGTTTCCTGCAGCAACACAAGTGCAAAAAGTGGTTTTCCAACACTAACACAAGTGCGAAAAGTGGTTTTTCAACACTAACACAAGTGCGAAAAGTGGTTTTTCAACACGAATACAAGTGCAAAAGTGGTTTCCTGCACCAACACAAGTGCGAAAAGTGTTTTTTCAACACTAACACAAGTGCGAAAAGTGTTTTTTCAACACTAACACAAGTGCGAAAAGTGGTTTTTTAACACTAACACAAGTGCGAAAAGTGGTTTTTCCACACTAATACAAGTGCGAAAAGTGGTTTTTCCACACTAATACAAGTGCAAAAGTGGTTTCCTGCACCAATACAAGTGCGAAAGTGGTTTTTCAACACTAACACAAGTGCGAAAAGTAGTTTTTCAACACTAACACAAGTGCGAAAAGTGGTTTTTCAACAATAACACAAGTGCGAAAAGTGGCTTTCCACACTAATACAAGTGCAAAAGTGGTTTCCTGCACCAACACAAGTGCGAAAAGTGGTTTTTCAACACTAACACAAGTGCGAAAAGTGGTTTTTCAACACTATCACAAGTGCAAAAAGTGTTTTTTCCACACTAATACAAGTGCAAAAGTGGTTTCTTGCACCAACACAAGTGCGAAAAGTGGTTTTTCAACACTAACACAAGTGCGAAAAGTGGTTTTTCAACACTAACACAAGTGCAAAAAGTGGTTTTTCCACACTAATACAAGTGCAAAAGTGGTTTCCTGCACCAACACAAGTGCGAAAAGTGGTTTTTCAACACTAACACAAGTGCGAAAAGTGGTTTTTCAACACTATCACAAGTGCAAAAAGTGTTTTTCCACACTAATACAAGTGCAAAAGTGGTTTGCTGCACCAACACAAGTGCGAAAAGTGGTTTTTCAACACTAACACAAGTGCGAAAAGTGGTTTTTCAACACTAACACAAGTGCGAAAAGTGGTTTTTCCACACTAATACAAGTGCAAAAGTGGTTTCCTGCACCAACACAAGTGCGAAAAGTGGTTTTTCAACACTAACACAAGTGCGAAAAGTGGTTTTTCAACACTATCACAAGTGCGAAAAGTGGTTTTTCAACACTAACACAAGTGCGAAAAGTGGTTTTTCAACACTAACACAAGTGCGAAAAGTGGTTTTTCAACACTAACACAAGTGCGAAAAGTGGTTTTTCCACACTAATACAAATGCAAAAGTGGTTTCCTGCACAAATATAAGTGCGAAAAGTGGTTTTTCAACACTAACACAAGTGCGAAAAGTGGTTTTTCAACACTAACACAAGTGCGAAAAGTGTTTTTTCCACACTAATACAAGTGCAAAAGTGGTTTCCTGCACCAATACTAGTGCGAAAAGTGGTTTTTCAACACTAACACAAGTTCGAAAAGTGTTTTTTCCACACTAATACAAGTGCAAAAGTGGTTTCCTGCACCAACACAAGGGTGAAAAGTGGTTTTTCAACACTAACACAAGTGCGAAAAGTGGTTTTTCCACACTAATACAAGTGCAAAAGTGGTTTCCTGCACCAACACAAGTGCAAAAAGTGGTTTTTCAACACTAACACAAGTGCGAAAAGTGGTTTTTCAACACTATCACAAGTGCAAAATGTGTTTTTTCCACACTAATATAAGTGCAAAAGTGGTTTCCTGCACCAACACAAGTGCGAAAAGTGGTTTTTCAACACTAACACAAGTGCGAAAAGTGGTTTTTCAACACTAATACAAGTGCAAAAGTGGTTTCCTGCACCAACACAAGTGCGAAAAGTGGTTTTTCAACACTAACACAAGTGCGAAAAGTGGTTTTTCAACACTATCACAAGTGCAAAAAGTGTTTTTTCCACACTAATACAAGTGCAAAAGTGGTTTCCTGCACCAACACAAGTGCGAAAAGTGGTTTTTCAACACTAACACAAGTGCGAAAAGTTGTTTTTCAACACTAACACAAGTGCGAAAAGTGTTTTTTCCACACTAATACAAGTGCAAAAGTGGTTTCCTGCACCAATACAAGTGCGAAAAGTGGTTTTTCAACACTAACACAAGTGCGAAAAGTAGTTTTTCAACACTAACACAAGTGCGAAAAGTGGTTTTTCAACACTAACACAAGTGCGAAAAGTGTTTTTTCCACACTAATACAAGTGCAAAAGTGGTTTCCTGCACCAACACAAGTGCGAAAAGTGGTTTTTCAACACTAACACAAGTGCGAAAAGTGGTTTTTCAACACTATCACAAGTGCAAAAGTGGTTTCCTGCACCAACACAAGTGCGAAAAGTGGTTTTTCAACATTAACACAAGTGCGAAAAGTGTTTTTTCCACACGAATACAAGTGCAAAAGTGGTTTCCTGCACCAACACAAGTGCGAAAAGTGGTTTTTCAACACTAACACAAGTGCGAAAAGTGGTTTTTCAACACTAACACAAGTGCGAAAAGTGGTTTTTCAACACTAACACAAGTGCGAAAAGTGTTTTTTCCACACTAATACAAGTGCAAAAGTGGTTTCCTGCACCAACACAAGTGCAAAAAGTGGTTTTCCAACACTAACACAAGTGCGAAAAGTGGTTTTTCAACACTAACACAAGTGCGAAAAGTGGTTTTTCAACACGAATACAAGTGCAAAAGTGGTTTCCTGCACCAACACAAGTGCGAAAAGTGTTTTTTCAACACTAACACAAGTGCGAAAAGTGTTTTTTCAACACTAACACAAGTGCGAAAAGTGGTTTTTTAACACTAACACAAGTGCGAAAAGTGGTTTTTCCACACTAATACAAGTGCGAAAAGTGGTTTTTCCACACTAATACAAGTGCAAAAGTGGTTTCCTGCACCAATACAAGTGCGAACGTGGTTTTTCAACACTAACACAAGTGCGAAAAGTAGTTTTTCAACACTAACACAAGTGCGAAAAGTGGTTTTTCAACACTAACACAAGTGCGAAAAGTGGCTTTCCACACTAATACAAGTGCAAAAGTGGTTTCCTGCACCAACACAAGTGCGAAAAGTGGTTTTTCAACACTAACACAAGTGCGAAAAGTGGTTTTTCAACACTATCACAAGTGCAAAAAGTGTTTTTTCCACACTAATACAAGTGCAAAAGTGGTTTCCTGCACCAACACAAGTGCGAAAAGTGGTTTTTCAACACTAACACAAGTGCGAAAAGTGGTTTTTCAACACTAACACAAGTGCAAAAAGTGGTTTTTCCACACTAATACAAGTGCAAAAGTGGTTTCCTGCACCAACACAAGTGCGAAAAGTGGTTTTTCAACACTAACACAAGTGCGAAAAGTGGTTTTTCAACACTATCACAAGTGCAAAAAGTGTTTTTTCCACACTAATACAAGTGCAAAAGTGGTTTCCTGCACCAACACAAGTGCGAAAAGTGGTTTTTCAACACTAACACAAGTGCGAAAAGTGGTTTTTCCACACTAATACAAGTGCAAAAGTGGTTTCCTGCACCAACACAAGTGCGAAAAGTGGTTTTTCAACACAAACACAAGTGCGAAAAGTGGTTTTTCAACACTATCACAAGTGCGAAAAGTGGTTTTTCAACACTAACACAAGTGCGAAAAGTGGTTTTTCAACACTAACACAAGTGCGAAAAGTGGTTTTTCAACACTAACACAAGTGCGAAAAGTGGTTTTTCCACACTAACACAAGTGCGAAAAGTGTTTTTTCCACACTAATACAAGTGCAAAAGTGGTTTCCTGCACCAATACAAGTGCGAAAAGTGGTTTTTCAACACTAACACAAGTGCGAAAAGTGTTTTTTCCACACTAATACAAGTGCAAAAGTGGTTTCCTGCACCAACACAAGGGCGAGAAGTGGTTTTTCAACACTAACACAAGTGCGAAAAGTGGTTTTTCCACACTAATACAAGTGCAAAAGTGGTTTCCTGCACCAACACAAGTGCAAAAAGTGGTTTTTCAACACTAACACAAGTGCGAAAAGTGGTTTTTCAACACTATCACAAGTGCAAAATGTGTTTTTTCCACACTAATACAGGTGCAAAAGTGGTTTCCTGCACCAACACAAGTGCGAAAAGTGGTTTTTCAACACTAACACAAGTGCGAAAAGTGGTTTTTCAACACTATCACAAGTGCAAAAAGTGTTTTTTCCACACTAATACAAGTGCAAAAGTGGTTTCCTGCACCAATACAAGTGCGAAAAGTGGTTTTTCAACACTAACACAAGTGCGAAAAGTGGTTTTTCAACACTAACACAAGTGCGAAAAGTGGTTTTTCCACACTAATACAAGTGCAAAAGTGGTTTCCTGCACCAACACAAGTGCGAAAAGTGGTTTTTCAACACTAACACAAGTGCGAAAAGTGTTTTTTCCACACTAATACAAGTGCAAAAGTGGTTTCCTGCACCAACACAAGTGCGAAAAGTGGTTTTTCAACACTAACACAAGTGCGAAAAGTGGTTTTTCAACACTATCACAAGTGCAAAATGTGTTTTTTCCACACTAATACAAGTGCAAAAGTGGTTTCCTGCACCAACACAAGTGCGAAAAGTGGTTTTTCAACACTAACACAAGTGCGAAAAGTGGTTTTTCAACATTAACACAAGTGCGAAAAGTGTTTTTTCCACACGAATACAAGTGCAAAAGTGGTTTCCTGCACCAACAGAAGTGCGAAAAGTGGTTTTTCAACACTAACACAAGTGCGAAAAGTGGTTTTTCAACACTAACACAAGTGCGAAAAGTGGTTTTTCAACACTAACACAAGTGCGAAAAGTGTTTTTTCCACACTAATACAAGTGCAAAAGTGGTTTCCTGCACCAACACAAGTGCAAAAAGTGGTTTTCCAACACTAACACAAGTGCGAAAAGTGGTTTTTCAACACTATCACAAGTGCGAAAAGTGGTTTTTCAACACTAACACAAGTGCGAAAAGTGGTTTTTCAACACTAACACAAGTGCGAAAAGTGGTTTTTCAACACTAACACAAGTGCGAAAAGTGGTTTTTCCACACTAACACAAGTGCGAAAAGTGTTTTTCAACACTAACACAAGTGCGAAAAGTGGTTTTTCAACACTATCACAAGTGCGAAAAGTGGTTTTTCAACACTAACACAAGTGCGAAAAGTGGTTTTTCAACACTAACACAAGTGCGAAAAGTGGTTTTTCAACACTAACACAAGTGCGAAAAGTGGTTTTTCCACACTAACACAAGTGCGAAAAGTGTTTTTTCCACACTAATACAAGTGCAAAAGTGGTTTCCTGCACCAATACAAGTGCGAAAAGTGGTTTTTCAACACTAACACAAGTGCGAAAAGTGTTTTTTCCACACTAATACAAGTGCAAAAGTGGTTTCCTGCACCAACACAAGGGCGAGAAGTGGTTTTTCAACACTAACACAAGTGCGAAAAGTGGTTTTTCCACACTAATACAAGTGCAAAAGTGGTTTCCTGCACCAACACAAGTGCAAAAAGTGGTTTTTCAACACTAACACAAGTGCGAAAAGTGGTTTTTCAACACTATCACAAGTGCAAAATGTGTTTTTTCAACACTAATACAAGTGCAAAAGTGGTTTCCTGCGCCAACACAAGTGCGAAAAGTGGTTTTTCAACACTAACACAAGTGCGAAAAGTGGTTTTTCAACACTATCACAAGTGCAAAAAGTGTTTTTTCCACACTAATACAAGTGCAAAAGTGGTTTCCTGCACCAACACAAGTGCGAAAAGTGGTTTTTCAACACTAACACAAGTGCGAAAAGTGGTTTTTCAACACTAACACAAGTGCGAAAAGTGGTTTTTCCACACTAATACAAGTGCAAAAGTGGTTTCCTGCACCAACACAAGTGCGAAAAGTGGTTTTTCAACACTAACACAAGTGCGAAAAGTGTTTTTTCCACACTAATACAAGTGCAAAAGTGGTTTCCTGCACCAATACAAGTGCAAAAAGTGGTTTTTCAACACTAACACAAGTGCGAAAAGTAGTTTTTCAACACTAACACAAGTGCGAAAAGTGGTTTTTCAACACTAACACAAGTGCGAAAAGTGTTTTTTTCCACATTAATACAAGTGCAAAAGTGGTTTCCTGCACCAACACAAGTGCGAAAAGTGGTTATTCAACACTAACACAAGTGCGAAAAGTGGTTTTTCAACACTATCACAAGTGCAAAATGTGTTTTTCCACACTAATACAAGTGCAAAAGTGGTTTCCTGCACCAACACAAGTGCGAAAAGTGGTTTTTCAACACTAACACAAGTGCGAAAAGTGGTTTTTCAACATTAACACAAGTGCGAAAAGTGTTTTTTCCACACGAATACAAGTGCAAAAGTGGTTTCCTGCACCAACACAAGTGCGAAAAGTGGTTTTTCAACACTAACACAAGTGCGAAAAGTGGTTTTTCAACACTAACACAAGTGCGAAAAGTGGTTTTTCAACACTAACACAAGTGCGAAAAGTGTTTTTTCCACACTAATACAAGTGCAAAAGTGGTTTCCTGCACCAACACAAGTGCAAAAAGTGGTTTTCCAACACTAACACAAGTGCGAAAAGTGGTTTTTCAACACTAACACAAGTGCGAAAAGTGGTTTTTCAACACGAATACAAGTGCAAAAGTGGTTTCCTGCACCAACACAAGTGCGAAAAGTGTTTTTTCAACACTAACACAAGTGCGAAAAGTGTTTTTTCAACACTAACACAAGTGCGAAAAGTGGTTTTTTAACACTAACACAAGTGCGAAAAGTGGTTTTTCCACACTAATACAAGTGCGAAAAGTGGTTTTTCCACACTAATACAAGTGCAAAAGTGGTTTCCTGCACCAATACAAGTGCGAACGTGGTTTTTCAACACTAACACAAGTGCGAAAAGTAGTTTTTCAACACTAACACAAGTGCGAAAAGTGGTTTTTCAACACTAACACAAGTGCGAAAAGTGGCTTTCCACACTAATACAAGTGCAAAAGTGGTTTCCTGCACCAATACAAGTGCGAACGTGGTTTTTCAACACTAACACAAGAGCTAAAAGTAGTTTTTCAACACTAACACAAGTGCGAAAAGTGGTTTTTCAACACTAACACAAGTGCGAAAAGTGGTTTTTCAACACTAACACAAGTGCGAAAAGTGGTTTTTCCACACGAATACAAGTGCAAAAGTGGTTTCCTGCACCAACACAAGTACGAAAAGTGGTTTTTCAACACTAACACAAGTGCGAAAAGTGGTTTTTCAACACTATCTCAAGTGCGAAAAGTGGTTTTTCAACACTAACACAAGTGCGAAAAGTGGTTTTTCAACACTAACACAAGTGCGAAAAGTGGTTTTTCAACACTAACACAAGTGCGAAAAGTGGTTTTTCCACACTAATACAAATGCAAAAGTGGTTTCCTGCACAAATATAAGTGCGAAAAGTGGTTTTTCAACACTAACACAAGTGCGAAAAGTGGTTTTTCAACACTAACACAAGTGCGAAAAGTGTTTTTTCCACACTAATACAAGTGCAAAAGTGGTTTCCTGCACCAATACAAGTGCGAAATGTGGTTTTTCAACACTAACACAAGTGCGAAAAGTGTTTTTTCCACACTAATACAAGTGCAAAAGTGGTTTCCTGCACCAACACAAGTGCAAAAAGTGGTTTTTAAACACTAACACAAGTGCGAAAAGTGGTTTTTCAACACTAACACAAGTGCAAAATGTGTTTTTTCCACACTAATACAAGTGCAAAAGTGGTTTCCTGCACCAACACAAGTGCGAAAAGTGGTTTTTCAACACTAACACAAGTGCGAAAAGTGGTTTTTCAACACTAATACAAGTGCAAAAGTGGTTTCCTGCACCAACACAAGTGCGAAAAGTGGTTTTTCAACACTAACACAAGTGCGAAAAGTGGTTTTTCAACACTATCACAAGTGCAAAAAGTGTTTTTTCCACACTAATACAAGTGCAAAAGTGGTTTCCTGCACCAACACAAGTGTGAAAAGTTGTTTTTCAACACTAACACAAGTGCGAAAAGTGTTTTTTCCACACTAATACAAGTGCAAAAGTGGTTTCCTGCAGCAACACAAGTGCAAAAAGTGGTTTTCCAACACTAACACAAGTGCGAAAAGTGGTTTTTCAACACTAACACAAGTGCGAAAAGTGGTTTTTCAACACGAATACAAGTGCAAAAGTGGTTTCCTGCACCAACACAAGTGCGAAAAGTGTTTTTTCAACACTAACACAAGTGCGAAAAGTGTTTTTTCAACACTAACACAAGTGCGAAAAGTGGTTTTTTAACACTAACACAAGTGCGAAAAGTGGTTTTTCCACACTAATACAAGTGCGAAAAGTGGTTTTTCCACACTAATACAAGTGCAAAAGTGGTTTCCTGCACCAATACAAGTGCGAAAGTGGTTTTTCAACACTAACACAAGTGCGAAAAGTAGTTTTTCAACACTAACACAAGTGCGAAAAGTGGTTTTTCAACAATAACACAAGTGCGAAAAGTGGCTTTCCACACTAATACAAGTGCAAAAGTGGTTTCCTGCACCAACACAAGTGCGAAAAGTGGTTTTTCAACACTAACACAAGTGCGAAAAGTGGTTTTTCAACACTATCACAAGTGCAAAAAGTGTTTTTTCCACACTAATACAAGTGCAAAAGTGGTTTCTTGCACCAACACAAGTGCGAAAAGTGGTTTTTCAACACTAACACAAGTGCGAAAAGTGGTTTTTCAACACTAACACAAGTGCAAAAAGTGGTTTTTCCACACTAATACAAGTGCAAAAGTGGTTTCCTGCACCAACACAAGTGCGAAAAGTGGTTTTTCAACACTAACACAAGTGCGAAAAGTGGTTTTTCAACACTATCACAAGTGCAAAAAGTGTTTTTCCACACTAATACAAGTGCAAAAGTGGTTTGCTGCACCAACACAAGTGCGAAAAGTGGTTTTTCAACACTAACACAAGTGCGAAAAGTGGTTTTTCAACACTAACACAAGTGCGAAAAGTGGTTTTTCCACACTAATACAAGTGCAAAAGTGGTTTCCTGCACCAACACAAGTGCGAAAAGTGGTTTTTCAACACTAACACAAGTGCGAAAAGTGGTTTTTCAACACTATCACAAGTGCGAAAAGTGGTTTTTCAACACTAACACAAGTGCGAAAAGTGGTTTTTCAACACTAACACAAGTGCGAAAAGTGGTTTTTCAACACTAACACAAGTGCGAAAAGTGGTTTTTCCACACTAATACAAATGCAAAAGTGGTTTCCTGCACAAATATAAGTGCGAAAAGTGGTTTTTCAACACTAACACAAGTGCGAAAAGTGGTTTTTCAACACTAACACAAGTGCGAAAAGTGTTTTTTCCACACTAATACAAGTGCAAAAGTGGTTTCCTGCACCAATACTAGTGCGAAAAGTGGTTTTTCAACACTAACACAAGTTCGAAAAGTGTTTTTTCCACACTAATACAAGTGCAAAAGTGGTTTCCTGCACCAACACAAGGGTGAAAAGTGGTTTTTCAACACTAACACAAGTGCGAAAAGTGGTTTTTCCACACTAATACAAGTGCAAAAGTGGTTTCCTGCACCAACACAAGTGCAAAAAGTGGTTTTTCAACACTAACACAAGTGCGAAAAGTGGTTTTTCAACACTATCACAAGTGCAAAATGTGTTTTTTCCACACTAATATAAGTGCAAAAGTGGTTTCCTGCACCAACACAAGTGCGAAAAGTGGTTTTTCAACACTAACACAAGTGCGAAAAGTGGTTTTTCAACACTAATACAAGTGCAAAAGTGGTTTCCTGCACCAACACAAGTGCGAAAAGTGGTTTTTCAACACTAACACAAGTGCGAAAAGTGGTTTTTCAACACTATCACAAGTGCAAAAAGTGTTTTTTCCACACTAATACAAGTGCAAAAGTGGTTTCCTGCACCAACACAAGTGCGAAAAGTGGTTTTTCAACACTAACACAAGTGCGAAAAGTTGTTTTTCAACACTAACACAAGTGCGAAAAGTGTTTTTTCCACACTAATACAAGTGCAAAAGTGGTTTCCTGCACCAATACAAGTGCGAAAAGTGGTTTTTCAACACTAACACAAGTGCGAAAAGTAGTTTTTCAACACTAACACAAGTGCGAAAAGTGGTTTTTCAACACTAACACAAGTGCGAAAAGTGTTTTTTCCACACTAATACAAGTGCAAAAGTGGTTTCCTGCACCAACACAAGTGCGAAAAGTGGTTTTTCAACACTAACACAAGTGCGAAAAGTGGTTTTTCAACACTATCACAAGTGCAAAAGTGGTTTCCTGCACCAACACAAGTGCGAAAAGTGGTTTTTCAACATTAACACAAGTGCGAAAAGTGTTTTTTCCACACGAATACAAGTGCAAAAGTGGTTTCCTGCACCAACACAAGTGCGAAAAGTGGTTTTTCAACACTAACACAAGTGCGAAAAGTGGTTTTTCAACACTAACACAAGTGCGAAAAGTGGTTTTTCAACACTAACACAAGTGCGAAAAGTGTTTTTTCCACACTAATACAAGTGCAAAAGTGGTTTCCTGCACCAACACAAGTGCAAAAAGTGGTTTTCCAACACTAACACAAGTGCGAAAAGTGGTTTTTCAACACTAACACAAGTGCGAAAAGTGGTTTTTCAACACGAATACAAGTGCAAAAGTGGTTTCCTGCACCAACACAAGTGCGAAAAGTGTTTTTTCAACACTAACACAAGTGCGAAAAGTGTTTTTTCAACACTAACACAAGTGCGAAAAGTGGTTTTTTAACACTAACACAAGTGCGAAAAGTGGTTTTTCCACACTAATACAAGTGCGAAAAGTGGTTTTTCCACACTAATACAAGTGCAAAAGTGGTTTCCTGCACCAATACAAGTGCGAACGTGGTTTTTCAACACTAACACAAGTGCGAAAAGTAGTTTTTCAACACTAACACAAGTGCGAAAAGTGGTTTTTCAACACTAACACAAGTGCGAAAAGTGGCTTTCCACACTAATACAAGTGCAAAAGTGGTTTCCTGCACCAACACAAGTGCGAAAAGTGGTTTTTCAACACTAACACAAGTGCGAAAAGTGGTTTTTCAACACTATCACAAGTGCAAAAAGTGTTTTTTCCACACTAATACAAGTGCAAAAGTGGTTTCCTGCACCAACACAAGTGCGAAAAGTGGTTTTTCAACACTAACACAAGTGCGAAAAGTGGTTTTTCAACACTAACACAAGTGCAAAAAGTGGTTTTTCCACACTAATACAAGTGCAAAAGTGGTTTCCTGCACCAACACAAGTGCGAAAAGTGGTTTTTCAACACTAACACAAGTGCGAAAAGTGGTTTTTCAACACTATCACAAGTGCAAAAAGTGTTTTTTCCACACTAATACAAGTGCAAAAGTGGTTTCCTGCACCAACACAAGTGCGAAAAGTGGTTTTTCAACACTAACACAAGTGCGAAAAGTGGTTTTTCCACACTAATACAAGTGCAAAAGTGGTTTCCTGCACCAACACAAGTGCGAAAAGTGGTTTTTCAACACAAACACAAGTGCGAAAAGTGGTTTTTCAACACTATCACAAGTGCGAAAAGTGGTTTTTCAACACTAACACAAGTGCGAAAAGTGGTTTTTCAACACTAACACAAGTGCGAAAAGTGGTTTTTCAACACTAACACAAGTGCGAAAAGTGGTTTTTCCACACTAACACAAGTGCGAAAAGTGTTTTTTCCACACTAATACAAGTGCAAAAGTGGTTTCCTGCACCAATACAAGTGCGAAAAGTGGTTTTTCAACACTAACACAAGTGCGAAAAGTGTTTTTTCCACACTAATACAAGTGCAAAAGTGGTTTCCTGCACCAACACAAGGGCGAGAAGTGGTTTTTCAACACTAACACAAGTGCGAAAAGTGGTTTTTCCACACTAATACAAGTGCAAAAGTGGTTTCCTGCACCAACACAAGTGCAAAAAGTGGTTTTTCAACACTAACACAAGTGCGAAAAGTGGTTTTTCAACACTATCACAAGTGCAAAATGTGTTTTTTCCACACTAATACAGGTGCAAAAGTGGTTTCCTGCACCAACACAAGTGCGAAAAGTGGTTTTTCAACACTAACACAAGTGCGAAAAGTGGTTTTTCAACACTATCACAAGTGCAAAAAGTGTTTTTTCCACACTAATACAAGTGCAAAAGTGGTTTCCTGCACCAATACAAGTGCGAAAAGTGGTTTTTCAACACTAACACAAGTGCGAAAAGTGGTTTTTCAACACTAACACAAGTGCGAAAAGTGGTTTTTCCACACTAATACAAGTGCAAAAGTGGTTTCCTGCACCAACACAAGTGCGAAAAGTGGTTTTTCAACACTAACACAAGTGCGAAAAGTGTTTTTTCCACACTAATACAAGTGCAAAAGTGGTTTCCTGCACCAACACAAGTGCGAAAAGTGGTTTTTCAACACTAACACAAGTGCGAAAAGTGGTTTTTCAACACTATCACAAGTGCAAAATGTGTTTTTTCCACACTAATACAAGTGCAAAAGTGGTTTCCTGCACCAACACAAGTGCGAAAAGTGGTTTTTCAACACTAACACAAGTGCGAAAAGTGGTTTTTCAACATTAACACAAGTGCGAAAAGTGTTTTTTCCACACGAATACAAGTGCAAAAGTGGTTTCCTGCACCAACAGAAGTGCGAAAAGTGGTTTTTCAACACTAACACAAGTGCGAAAAGTGGTTTTTCAACACTAACACAAGTGCGAAAAGTGGTTTTTCAACACTAACACAAGTGCGAAAAGTGTTTTTTCCACACTAATACAAGTGCAAAAGTGGTTTCCTGCACCAACACAAGTGCAAAAAGTGGTTTTCCAACACTAACACAAGTGCGAAAAGTGGTTTTTCAACACTAACACAAGTGCGAAAAGTGGTTTTTCAACACGAATACAAGTGCAAAAGTGGTTTCCTGCACCAACACAAGTGCGAAAAGTGTTTTTTCAACACTAACACAAGTGCGAAAAGTGTTTTTTCAACACTAACACAAGTGCGAAAAGTGGTTTTTTAACACTAACACAAGTGCGAAAAGTGGTTTTTCCACACTAATACAAGTGCGAAAAGTGGTTTTTCCACACTAATACAAGTGCAAAAGTGGTTTCCTGCACCAATACAAGTGCGAACGTGGTTTTTCAACACTAACACAAGTGCGAAAAGTAGTTTTTCAACACTAACACAAGTGCGAAAAGTGGTTTTTCAACACTAACACAAGTGCGAAAAGTGGCTTTCCACACTAATACAAGTGCAAAAGTGGTTTCCTGCACCAATACAAGTGCGAACGTGGTTTTTCAACACTAACACAAGTGCGAAAAGTAGTTTTTCAACACTAACACAAGTGCGAAAAGTGGTTTTTCAACACTAACACAAGTGCGAAAAGTGGTTTTTCAACACTAACACAAGTGCGAAAAGTGGTTTTTCCACACTAATATAAGTGCAAAAGTGGTTTCCTGCACCAACACAAGTGCGAAAAGTGGTTTTTCAACACTAACACAAGTGCGAAAAGTGGTTTTTCAACACTATCTCAAGTGCGAAAAGTGGTTTTTCAACACTAACACAAGTGCGAAAAGTGGTTTTTCAACACTAACACAAGTGCGAAAAGTGGTTTTTCAACACTAACACAAGTGCGAAAAGTGGTTTTTCCACACTAATACAAATGCAAAAGTGGTTTCCTGCACAAATATAAGTGCGAAAAGTGGTTTTTCAACACTAACACAAGTGCGAAAAGTGGTTTTTCAACACTAACACAAGTGCGAAAAGTGTTTTTTCCACACTAATACAAGTGCAAAAGTGGTTTCCTGCACCAATACTAGTGCGAAAAGTGGTTTTTCAACACTAACACAAGTGCGAAAAGTGTTTTTTCCACACTAATACAAGTGCAAAAGTGGTTTCCTGCACCAACACAAGGGCGAAAAGTGGTTTTTCAACACTAACACAAGTGCGAAAAGTGGTTTTTCCACACTAATACAAGTGCAAAAGTGGTTTCCTGCACTAACACAAGTGCAAAAAGTGGTTTTTCAACACTAACACAAGTGCGAAAAGTGGTTTTTCAACACTATCACAAGTGCAAAATGTGTTTTTTCCACACTAATACAAGTGCAAAAGTGGTTTCCTGCACCAACACAAGTGCGAAAAGTGGTTTTTCAACACTAACACAAGTGCGAAAAGTGGTTTTTCAACACTAATACAAGTGCAAAAGTGGTTTCCTGCACCAACACAAGTGCGAAAAGTGGTTTTTCAACACTAACACAAGTGCGAAAAGTGGTTTTTCAACACTATCACAAGTGCAAAAAGTGTTTTTTTCACACTAATACAAGTGCAAAAGTGGTTTCCTGCACCAACACAAGTGCGAAAAGTGGTTTTTCAACACTAACACAAGTGCGAAAAGTTGTTTTTCAACACTAACACAAGTGCGAAAAGTGTTTTTTCCACACTAATACAAGTGCAAAAGTGGTTTCCTGCACCAATACAAGTGCGAAAAGTGGTTTTTCAACACTAACACAAGTGCGAAAAGTAGTTTTTCAACACTAACACAAGTGCGAAAAGTGGTTTTTCAACACTAACACAAGTGCGAAAAGTGTTTTTTCCACACTAATACAAGTGCAAAAGTGGTTTCCTGCACCAACACAAGTGCGAAAAGTGGTTTTTCAACACTAACACAAGTGCGAAAAGTGGTTTTTCAACACTATCACAAGTGCAAAATGTGTTTTTTCCACACTAATACAAGTGCAAAAGTGGTTTCCTGCACCAACACAAGTGCGAAAAGTGGTTTTTCAACACTAACACAAGTGCGAAAAGTGGTTTTTCAACATTAACACAAGTGCGAAAAGTGTTTTTTCCACACGAATACAAGTGCAAAAGTGGTTTCCTGCACCAACACAAGTGCGAAAAGTGGTTTTTCAACACTAACACAAGTGCGAAAAGTGGTTTTTCAACACTAACACAAGTGCGAAAAGTGGTTTTTCAACACTAACACAAGTGCGAAAAGTGGTTTTTCCATACTAATACAAGTGCAAAAGTGGTTTCCTGCACCAACACAAGTGCGAAAAGTGGTTTTTCAACACTAACACAAGTGCGAAAAGTGGTTTTTCAACACTATCACAAGTGCAAAAAGTGTTTTTTCCACACTAATACAAGTGCAAAAGTGGTTTCCTGCACCAACACAAGTGCGAAAAGTGGTTTTTCAACACTAACACAAGTGCGAAAAGTGGTTTTTCCACACTAATACAAGTGCAAAAGTGGTTTCCTGCACCAACACAAGTGCGAAAAGTGGTTTTTCAACACAAACACAAGTGCGAAAAGTGGTTTTTCAACACTATCACAAGTGCGAAAAGTGGTTTTTCAACACTAACACAAGTGCGAAAAGTGGTTTTTCAACACTAACACAAGTGCGAAAAGTGGTTTTTCAACACTAACACAAGTGCGAAAAGTGGTTTTTCCACACTAATACAAATGCAAAAGTGGTTTCCTGCACAAATATAAGTGCGAAAAGTGGTTTTTCAACACTAACACAAGTGCGAAAAGTGGTTTTTCAACACTAACACAAGTGCGAAAAGTGTTTTTTCCACACTAATACAAGTGCAAAAGTGGTTTCCTGCACCAATACTAGTGCGAAAAGTGGTTTTTCAACACTAACACAAGTGCGAAAAGTGTTTTTTCCACACTAATACAAGTGCAAAAGTGGTTTCCTGCACCAACACAAGGGCGAAAAGTGGTTTTTCAACACTAACACAAGTGCGAAAAGTGGTTTTTCCACACTAATACAAGTGCAAAAGTGGTTTCCTGCACTAACACAAGTGCAAAAAGTGGTTTTTCAACACCAACACAAGTGCGAAAAGTGGTTTTTCAACACTATCACAAGTGCAAAATGTGTTTTTTCCACACTAATACAAGTGCAAAAGTGGTTTCCTGCACCAACACAAGTGCGAAAAGTGGTTTTTCAACACTAACACAAGTGCGAAAAGTGGTTTTTCAACACTAATACAAGTGCAAAAGTGGTTTCCTGCACCAACACAAGTGCGAAAAGTGGTTTTTCAACACTAACACAAGTGCGAAAAGTGGTTTTTCAACACTATCACAAGTGCAAAAAGTGTTTTTTTCACACTAATACAAGTGCAAAAGTGGTTTCCTGCACCAACACAAGTGCGAAAAGTGGTTTTTCAACACTAACACAAGTGCGAAAAGTTGTTTTTCAACACTAACACAAGTGCGAAAAGTGTTTTTTCCACACTAATACAAGTGCAAAAGTGGTTTCCTGCACCAATACAAGTGCGAAAAGTGGTTTTTCAACACTAACACAAGTGCGAAAAGTAGTTTTTCAACACTAACACAAGTGCGAAAAGTGGTTTTTCAACACTAACACAAGTGCGAAAAGTGTTTTTTCCACACTAATACAAGTGCAAAAGTGGTTTCCTGCACCAACACAAGTGCGAAAAGTGGTTTTTCAACACTAACACAAGTGCGAAAAGTGGTTTTTCAACACTATCACAAGTGCAAAATGTGTTTTTTCCACACTAATACAAGTGCAAAAGTGGTTTCCTGCACCAACACAAGTGCGAAAAGTGGTTTTTCAACACTAACACAAGTGCGAAAAGTGGTTTTTCAACATTAACACAAGTGCGAAAAGTGTTTTTTCCACACGAATACAAGTGCAAAAGTGGTTTCCTGCACCAACACAAGTGCGAAAAGTGGTTTTTCAACACTAACACAAGTGCGAAAAGTGGTTTTTCAACACTAACACAAGTGCGAAAAGTGGTTTTTCAACACTAACACAAGTGCGAAAAGTGGTTTTTCCACACTAATACAAGTGCAAAAGTGGTTTCCTGCACCAACACAAGTGCGAAAAGTGGTTTTTCAACACTAACACAAGTGCGAAAAGTGGTTTTTCAACACTATCACAAGTGCAAAAAGTGTTTTTTCCACACTAATACAAGTGCAAAAGTGGTTTCCTGCACCAACACAAGTGCGAAAAGTGGTTTTTCAACACTAACACAAGTGCGAAAAGTGGTTTTTCCACACTAATACAAGTGCAAAAGTGGTTTCCTGCACCAACACAAGTGCGAAAAGTGGTTTTTCAACACAAACACAAGTGCGAAAAGTGGTTTTTCAACACTATCACAAGTGCGAAAAGTGGTTTTTCAACACTAACACAAGTGCGAAAAGTGGTTTTTCAACACTAACACAAGTGCGAAAAGTGGTTTTTCAACACTAACACAAGTGCGAAAAGTGGTTTTTCCACACTAACACAAGTGCGAAAAGTGTTTTTTCCACACTAATACAAGTGCAAAAGTGGTTTCCTGCACCAATACAAGTGCGAAAAGTGGTTTTTCAACACTAACACAAGTGCGAAAAGTGTTTTTTCCACACTAATACAAGTGCAAAAGTGGTTTCCTGCACCAACACAATGGCGAGAAGTGGTTTTTCAACACTAACACAAGTGCGAAAAGTGGTTTTTCCACACTAATACAAGTGCAAAAGTGGTTTCCTGCACCAACACAAGTGCAAAAAGTGGTTTTTCAACACTAACACAAGTGCGAAAAGTGGTTTTTCAACACTATCACAAGTGCAAAATGTGTTTTTTCCACACTAATACAAGTGCAAAAGTGGTTTCCTGCACCAACACAAGTGCGAAAAGTGGTTTTTCAACACTAACACAAGTGCGAAAAGTGGTTTTTCAACACTATCACAAGTGCAAAAAGTGTTTTTTCCACACTAATACAAGTGCAAAAGTGGTTTCCTGCACCAATACAAGTGCGAAAAGTGGTTTTTCAACACTAACACAAGTGCGAAAAGTGGTTTTTCAACACTAACACAAGTGCGAAAAGTGGTTTTTCCACACTAATACAAGTGCAAAAGTGGTTTCCTGCACCAACACAAGTGCGAAAAGTGGTTTTTCAACACTAACACAAGTGCGAAAAGTGTTTTTTCCACACTAATACAAGTGCAAAAGTGGTTTCCTGCACCAATACAAGTGCAAAAAGTGGTTTTTCAACACTAACACAAGTGCGAAAAGTAGTTTTTCAACACTAACACAAGTGCGAAAAGTGGTTTTTCAACACTAACACAAGTGCGAAAAGTGTTTTTTTCCACACTAATACAAGTGCAAAAGTGGTTTCCTGCACCAACACAAGTGCGAAAAGTGGTTTTTCAACACTAACACAAGTGCGAAAAGTGGTTTTTCAACACTATCACAAGTGCAAAATGTGTTTTTTCCACACTAATACAAGTGCAAAAGTGGTTTCCTGCACCAACACAAGTGCGAAAAGTGGTTTTTCAACACTAACACAAGTGCGAAAAGTGGTTTTTCAACATTAACACAAGTGCGAAAAGTGTTTTTTCCACACGAATACAAGTGCAAAAGTGGTTTCCTGCACCAACACAAGTGCGAAAAGTGGTTTTTCAACACTAACACAAGTGCGAAAAGTGGTTTTTCAACACTAACACAAGTGCGAAAAGTGGTTTTTCAACACTAACACAAGTGCGAAAAGTGTTTTTTCCACACTAATACAAGTGCAAAAGTGGTTTCCTGCACCAACACAAGTGCAAAAAGTGGTTTTCCAACACTAACACAAGTGCGAAAAGTGGTTTTTCAACACTAACACAAGTGCGAAAAGTGGTTTTTCAACACGAATACAAGTGCAAAAGTGGTTTCCTGCACCAACACAAGTGCGAAAAGTGTTTTTTCAACACTAACACAAGTGCGAAAAGTGTTTTTTCAACACTAACACAAGTGCGAAAAGTGGTTTTTTAACACTAACACAAGTGCGAAAAGTGGTTTTTCCACACTAATACAAGTGCGAAAAGTGGTTTTTCCACACTAATACAAGTGCAAAAGTGGTTTCCTGCACCAATACAAGTGCGAACGTGGTTTTTCAACACTAACACAAGTGCGAAAAGTAGTTTTTCAACACTAACACAAGTGCGAAAAGTGGTTTTTCAACACTAACACAAGTGCGCAAAGTGGCTTTCCACACTAATACAAGTGCAAAAGTGGTTTCCTGCACCAATACAAGTGCGAACGTGGTTTTTCAACACTAACACAAGTGCAAAAAGTAGTTTTTCAACACTAACACAAGTGCGAAAAGTGGTTTTTCAACACTAACACAAGTGCGAAAAGTGGTTTTTCAACACTAACACAAGTGCGAAAAGTGGTTTTTCCACACTAATATAAGTGCAAAAGTGGTTTCCTGCACCAACACAAGTGCGAAAAGTGGTTTTTCAACACTAACACAAGTGCGAAAAGTGGTTTTTCAACACTATCTCAAGTGCGAAAAGTGGTTTTTCAACACTAACACAAGTGCGAAAAGTGGTTTTTCAACACTAACACAAGTGCAAAAAGTGGTTTTTCAACACTAACACAAGTGCGAAAAGTGGTTTTTCCACACTAATACAAATGCAAAAGTGGTTTCCTGCACAAATATAAGTGCGAAAAGTGGTTTTTCAACACTAACACAAGTGCGAAAAGTGGTTTTTCAACACTAACACAAGTGCGAAAAGTGTTTTTTCCACACTAATACAAGTGCAAAAGTGGTTTCCTGCACCAATACTAGTGCGAAAAGTGGTTTTTCAACACTAACACAAGTGCGAAAAGTGTTTTTTCCACACTAATACAAGTGCAAAAGTGGTTTCCTGCACCAACACAAGGGCGAAAAGTGGTTTTTCAACACTAACACAAGTGCGAAAAGTGGTTTTTCCACACTAATACAAGTGCAAAAGTGGTTTCCTGCACTAACACAAGTGCAAAAAGTGGTTTTTCAACACTAACACAAGTGCGAAAAGTGGTTTTTCAACACTATCACAAGTGCAAAATGTGTTTTTTCCACACTAATACAAGTGCAAAAGTGGTTTCCTGCACCAACACAAGTGCGAAAAGTGGTTTTTCAACACTAACACAAGTGCGAAAAGTGGTTTTTCAACACTAATACAAGTGCAAAAGTGGTTTCCTGCACCAACACAAGTGCGAAAAGTGGTTTTTCAACACTAACACAAGTGCGAAAAGTGGTTTTTCAACACTATCACAAGTGCAAAAAGTGTTTTTTCCACACTAATACAAGTGCAAAAGTGGTTTCCTGCACCAACACAAGTGCGAAAAGTGGTTTTTCAACACTAACACAAGTGCGAAAAGTTGTTTTTCAACACTAACACAAGTGCGAAAAGTGTTTTTTCCACACTAATACAAGTGCAAAAGTGGTTTCCTGCACCAATACAAGTGCGAAAAGTGGTTTTTCAACACTAACACAAGTGCGAAAAGTAGTTTTTCAACACTAACACAAGTGCGAAAAGTGGTTTTTCAACACTAACACAAGTGCGAAAAGTGTTTTTTCCACACTAATACAAGTGCAAAAGTGGTTTCCTGCACCAACACAAGTGCGAAAAGTGGTTTTTCAACACTAACACAAGTGCGAAAAGTGGTTTTTCAACACTATCACAAGTGCAAAATGTGTTTTTTCCACACTAATACAAGTGCAAAAGTGGTTTCCTGCACCAACACAAGTGCGAAAAGTGGTTTTTCAACACTAACACAAGTGCGAAAAGTGGTTTTTCAACATTAACACAAGTGCGAAAAGTGTTTTTTCCACACGAATACAAGTGCAAAAGTGGTTTCCTGCACCAACACAAGTGCGAAAAGTGGTTTTTCAACACTAACACAAGTGCGAAAAGTGGTTTTTCAACACTAACACAAGTGCGAAAAGTGGTTTTTCAACACTAACACAAGTGCGAAAAGTGTTTTTTCCACACTAATACAAGTGCAAAAGTGGTTTCCTGCACCAACACAAGTGCAAAAAGTGGTTTTCCAACACTAACACAAGTGCGAAAAGTGGTTTTTCAACACTAACACAAGTGCGAAAAGTGGTTTTTCAACACGAATACAAGTGCAAAAGTGGTTTCCTGCACCAACACAAGTGCGAAAAGTGTTTTTTCAACACTAACACAAGTGCGAAAAGTGTTTTTTCAACACTAACACAAGTGCGAAAAGTGGTTTTTTACCACTAACACAAGTGCGAAAAGTGGTTTTTCCACACGAATACAAGTGCGAAAAGTGGTTTTTCCACACTAATACAAGTGCAAAAGTGGTTTCCTGCACCAATACAAGTGCGAACGTGGTTTTTCAACACTAACACAAGTGCGAAAAGTGTTTTTTCCACACGAATACAAGTGCAAAAGTGGTTTCCTGCACCAACACAAGTGCGAAAAGTGGTTTTTCAACACTAACACAAGTGCGAAAAGTGGTTTTTCAACACTAACACAAGTGCGAAAAGTGGTTTTTCAACACTAACACAAGTGCGAAAAGTGTTTTTTCCACACTAATACAAGTGCAAAAGTGGTTTCCTGCACCAACACAAGTGCAAAAAGTGGTTTTCCAACACTAACACAAGTGCGAAAAGTGGTTTTTCAACACTAACACAAGTGCGAAAAGTGGTTTTTCAACACGAATACAAGTGCAAAAGTGGTTTCCTGCACCAACACAAGTGCGAAAAGTGTTTTTTTCAACACTAACACAAGTGCGAAAAGTGTTTTTTCCACACTAATACAAGTGCAAAAGTGGTTTCCTGCACCAACACAAGGGCGAGAAGTGGTTTTTCAACACTAACACAAGTGCGAAAAGTGGTTTTTCCACACTAATACAAGTGCAAAAGTGGTTTCCTGCACCAACACAAGTGCAAAAAGTGGTTTTTCAACACCAACACAAGTGCGAAAAGTGGTTTTTCAACACTAACACAAGTGCGAAAAGTGTTTTTTCAACACTAACACAAGTGCGAAAAGTGGTTTTTTACCACTAACACAAGTGCGAAAAGTGGTTTTTCCACACGAATACAAGTGCGAAAAGTGGTTTTTCCACACTAATACAAGTGCAAAAGTGGTTTCCTGCACCAATACAAGTGCGAACGTGGTTTTTCAACACTAACACAAGTGCGAAAAGTGTTTTTTCCACACGAATACAAGTGCAAAAGTGGTTTCCTGCACCAACACAAGTGCGAAAAGTGGTTTTTCAACACTAACACAAGTGCGAAAAGTGGTTTTTCAACACTAACACAAGTGCGAAAAGTGGTTTTTCAACACTAACACAAGTGCGAAAAGTGTTTTTTCCACACTAATACAAGTGCAAAAGTGGTTTCCTGCACCAACACAAGTGCAAAAAGTGGTTTTCCAACACTAACACAAGTGCGAAAAGTGGTTTTTCAACACTAACACAAGTGCGAAAAGTGGTTTTTCAACACGAATACAAGTGCAAAAGTGGTTTCCTGCACCAACACAAGTGCGAAAAGTGTTTTTTTCAACACTAACACAAGTGCGAAAAGTGTTTTTTCCACACTAATACAAGTGCAAAAGTGGTTTCCTGCACCAACACAAGGGCGAGAAGTGGTTTTTCAACACTAACACAAGTGCGAAAAGTGGTTTTTCCACACTAATACAAGTGCAAAAGTGGTTTCCTGCACCAACACAAGTGCAAAAAGTGGTTTTTCAACACTAACACAAGTGCGAAAAGTGGTTTTTCAACACTATCACAAGTGCAAAATGTGTTTTTTCCACACTAATACAAGTGCAAAAGTGGTTTCCTGCACCAACACAAGTGCGAAAAGTGGTTTTTCAACACTAACACAAGTGCGAAAAGTGGTTTTTCAACACTATCACAAGTGCAAAAAGTGTTTTTTCCACACTAATACAAGTGCAAAAGTGGTTTCCTGCACCAATACAAGTGCGAAAAGTGGTTTTTCAACACTAACACAAGTGCGAAAAGTGGTTTTTCAACACTAACACAAGTGCGAAAAGTGGTTTTTCCACACTAATACAAGTGCAAAAGTGGTTTCCTGCACCAACACAAGTGCGAAAAGTGGTTTTTCAACACTAACACAAGTGCGAAAAGTGTTTTTTCCACACTAATACAAGTGCAAAAGTGGTTTCCTGCACCAATACAAGTGCAAAAAGTGGTTTTTCAACACTAACACAAGTGCGAAAAGTAGTTTTTCAACACTAACACAAGTGCGAAAAGTGGTTTTTCAACACTAACACAAGTGCGAAAAGTGTTTTTTTCCACACTAATACAAGTGCAAAAGTGGTTTCCTGCACCAACACAAGTGCGAAAAGTGGTTTTTCAACACTAACACAAGTGCGAAAAGTGGTTTTTCAACACTATCACAAGTGCAAAATGTGTTTTTTCCACACTAATACAAGTGCAAAAGTGGTTTCCTGCACCAACACAAGTGCGAAAAGTGGTTTTTCAACACTAACACAAGTGCGAAAAGTGGTTTTTCAACATTAACACAAGTGCGAAAAGTGTTTTTTCCACACGAATACAAGTGCAAAAGTGGTTTCCTGCACCAACACAAGTGCGAAAAGTGGTTTTTCAACACTAACACAAGTGCGAAAAGTGGTTTTTCAACACTAACACAAGTGCGAAAAGTGGTTTTTCAACACTAACACAAGTGCGAAAAGTGTTTTTTCCACACTAATACAAGTGCAAAAGTGGTTTCCTGCACCAACACAAGTGCAAAAAGTGGTTTTCCAACACTAACACAAGTGCGAAAAGTGGTTTTTCAACACTAACACAAGTGCGAAAAGTGGTTTTTCAACACGAATACAAGTGCAAAAGTGGTTTCCTGCACCAACACAAGTGCGAAAAGTGTTTTTTCAACACTAACACAAGTGCGAAAAGTGTTTTTTCAACACTAACACAAGTGCGAAAAGTGGTTTTTTAACACTAACACAAGTGCGAAAAGTGGTTTTTCCACACTAATACAAGTGCGAAAAGTGGTTTTTCCACACTAATACAAGTGCAAAAGTGGTTTCCTGCACCAATACAAGTGCGAACGTGGTTTTTCAACACTAACACAAGTGCGAAAAGTGGTTTTTCAACATTAACACAAGTGCGAAAAGTGTTTTTTCCACACGAATACAAGTGCAAAAGTGGTTTCCTGCACCAACACAAGTGCGAAAAGTGGTTTTTCAACACTAACACAAGTGCGAAAAGTGGTTTTTCAACACTAACACAAGTGCGAAAAGTGTTTTTTCCACACTAATACAAGTGCAAAAGTGGTTTCCTGCACCAATACAAGTGCGAAAAGTGGTTTTTCAACACTAACACAAGTGCGAAAAGTGTTTTTTCCACACTAATACAAGTGCAAAAGTGGTTTCCTGCACCAACACAAGGGCGAGAAGTGGTTTTTCAACACTAACACAAGTGCGAAAAGTGGTTTTTCCACACTAATACAAGTGCAAAAGTGGTTTCCTGCACCAACACAAGTGCAAAAAGTGGTTTTTCAACACTAACACAAGTGCGAAAAGTGGTTTTTCAACACTATCACAAGTGCAAAATGTGTTTTTTCCACACTAATACAAGTGCAAAAGTGGTTTCCTGCACCAACACAAGTGCGAAAAGTGGTTTTTCAACACTAACACAAGTGCGAAAAGTGGTTTTTCAACACTATCACAAGTGCAAAAAGTGTTTTTTCCACACTAATACAAGTGCAAAAGTGGTTTCCTGCACCAATACAAGTGCGAAAAGTGGTTTTTCAACACTAACACAAGTGCGAAAAGTGGTTTTTCAACACTAACACAAGTGCGAAAAGTGGTTTTTCCACACTAATACAAGTGCAAAAGTGGTTTCCTGCACCAACACAAGTGCGAAAAGTGGTTTTTCAACACTAACACAAGTGCGAAAAGTGTTTTTTCCACACTAATACAAGTGCAAAAGTGGTTTCCTGCACCAATACAAGTGCAAAAAGTGGTTTTTCAACACTAACACAAGTGCGAAAAGTCGTTTTTCAACACTAACACAAGTGCGAAAAGTGGTTTTTCAACACTAACACAAGTGCGAAAAGTGTTTTTTTCCACACTAATACAAGTGCAAAAGTGGTTTCCTGCACCAACACAAGTGCGAAAAGTGGTTTTTCAACACTAACACAAGTGCGAAAAGTGGTTTTTCAACACTATCACAAGTGCAAAATGTGTTTTTTCCACACTAATACAAGTGCAAAAGTGGTTTCCTGCACCAACACAAGTGCGAAAAGTGGTTTTTCAACACTAACACAAGTGCGAAAAGTGGTTTTTCAACATTAACACAAGTGCGAAAAGTGTTTTTTCCACACGAATACAAGTGCAAAAGTGGTTTCCTGCACCAACACAAGTGCGAAAAGTGGTTTTTCAACACTAACACAAGTGCGAAAAGTGGTTTTTCAACACTAACACAAGTGCGAAAAGTGGTTTTTCAACACTAACACAAGTGCGAAAAGTGTTTTTTCCACACTAATACAAGTGCAAAAGTGGTTTCCTGCACCAACACAAGTGCAAAAAGTGGTTTTCCAACACTAACACAAGTGCGAAAAGTGGTTTTTCAACACTAACACAAGTGCGAAAAGTGGTTTTTCAACACGAATACAAGTGCAAAAGTGGTTTCCTGCACCAACACAAGTGCGAAAAGTGTTTTTTCAACACTAACACAAGTGCGAAAAGTGTTTTTTCAACACTAACACAAGTGCGAAAAGTGGTTTTTTAACACTAACACAAGTGCGAAAAGTGGTTTTTCCACACTAATACAAGTGCGAAAAGTGGTTTTTCCACACTAATACAAGTGCAAAAGTGGTTTCCTGCACCAATACAAGTGCGAACGTGGTTTTTCAACACTAACACAAGTGCGAAAAGTAGTTTTTCAACACTAACACAAGTGCGAAAAGTGGTTTTTCAACACTAACACAAGTGCGAAAAGTGGCTTTCCACACTAATACAAGTGCAAAAGTGGTTTCCTGCACCAATACAAGTGCGAACGTGGTTTTTCAACACTAACACAAGTGCGAAAAGTAGTTTTTCAACACTAACACAAGTGCGAAAAGTGGTTTTTCAACACTAACACAAGTGCGAAAAGTGGTTTTTCAACACTAACACAAGTGCGAAAAGTGGTTTTTCCACACTAATATAAGTGCAAAAGTGGTTTCCTGCACCAACACAAGTGCGAAAAGTGGTTTTTCAACACTAACACAAGTGCGAAAAGTGGTTTTTCAACACTATCTCAAGTGCGAAAAGTGGTTTTTCAACACTAACACAAGTGCGAAAAGTGGTTTTTCAACACTAACACAAGTGCGAAAAGTGGTTTTTCAACACTAACACAAGTGCGAAAAGTGGTTTTTCCACACTAATACAAATGCAAAAGTGGTTTCCTGCACAAATATAAGTGCGAAAAGTGGTTTTTCAACACTAACACAAGTGCGAAAAGTGGTTTTTCAACACTAACACAAGTGCGAAAAGTGTTTTTTCCACACTAATACAAGTGCAAAAGTGGTTTCCTGCACCAATACTAGTGCGAAAAGTGGTTTTTCAACACTAACACAAGTGCGAAAAGTGTTTTTTCCACACTAATACAAGTGCAAAAGTGGTTTCCTGCACCAACACAAGGGCGAAAAGTGGTTTTTCAACACTAACACAAGTGCGAAAAGTGGTTTTTCCACACTAATACAAGTGCAAAAGTGGTTTCCTGCACTAACACAAGTGCAAAAAGTGGTTTTTCAACACTAACACAAGTGCGAAAAGTTGTTTTTCAACACTATCACAAGTGCAAAATGTGTTTTTTCCACACTAATACAAGTGCAAAAGTGGTTTCCTGCACCAACACAAGTGCGAAAAGTGGTTTTTCAACACAAACACAAGTGCGAAAAGTGGTTTTTCAACACTATCACAAGTGCGAAAAGTGGTTTTTCAACACTAACACAAGTGCGAAAAGTGGTTTTTCAACACTAACACAAGTGCGAAAAGTGGTTTTTCAACACTAACACAAGTGCGAAAAGTGGTTTTTCCACACTAACACAAGTGCGAAAAGTGTTTTTTCCACACTAATACAAGTGCAAAAGTGGTTTCCTGCACCAATACAAGTGCGAAAAGTGGTTTTTCAACACTAACACAAGTGCGAAAAGTGTTTTTTCCACACTAATACAAGTGCAAAAGTGGTTTCCTGCACCAACACAAGGGCGAGAAGTGGTTTTTCAACACTAACACAAGTGCGAAAAGTGGTTTTTCCACACTAATACAAGTGCAAAAGTGGTTTCCTGCACCAACACAAGTGCAAAAAGTGGTTTTTCAACACTAACACAAGTGCGAAAAGTGGTTTTTCAACACTATCACAAGTGCAAAATGTGTTTTTTCCACACTAATACAAGTGCAAAAGTGGTTTCCTGCACCAACACAAGTGCGAAAAGTGGTTTTTCAACACTAACACAAGTGCGAAAAGTGGTTTTTCAACACTATCACAAGTGCAAAAAGTGTTTTTTCCACACTAATACAAGTGCAAAAGTGGTTTCCTGCACCAATACAAGTGCGAAAAGTGGTTTTTCAACACTAACACAAGTGCGAAAAGTGGTTTTTCAACACTAACACAAGTGCGAAAAGTGGTTTTTCCACACTAATACAAGTGCAAAAGTGGTTTCCTGCACCAACACAAGTGCGAAAAGTGGTTTTTCAACACTAACACAAGTGCGAAAAGTGTTTTTTCCACACTAATACAAGTGCAAAAGTGGTTTCCTGCACCAATACAAGTGCAAAAAGTGGTTTTTCAACACTAACACAAGTGCGAAAAGTAGTTTTTCAACACTAACACAAGTGCGAAAAGTGGTTTTTCAACACTAACACAAGTGCGAAAAGTGTTTTTTTCCACACTAATACAAGTGCAAAAGTGGTTTCCTGCACCAACACAAGTGCGAAAAGTGGTTTTTCAACACTAACACAAGTGCGAAAAGTGGTTTTTCAACACTATCACAAGTGCAAAATGTGTTTTTTCCACACTAATACAAGTGCAAAAGTGGTTTCCTGCACCAACACAAGTGCGAAAAGTGGTTTTTCAACACTAACACAAGTGCGAAAAGTGGTTTTTCAACATTAACACAAGTGCGAAAAGTGTTTTTTCCACACGAATACAAGTGCAAAAGTGGTTTCCTGCACCAACACAAGTGCGAAAAGTGGTTTTTCAACACTAACACAAGTGCGAAAAGTGGTTTTTCAACACTAACACAAGTGCGAAAAGTGGTTTTTCAACACTAACACAAGTGCGAAAAGTGTTTTTTCCACACTAATACAAGTGCAAAAGTGGTTTCCTGCACCAACACAAGTGCAAAAAGTGGTTTTCCAACACTAACACAAGTGCGAAAAGTGGTTTTTCAACACTAACACAAGTGCGAAAAGTGGTTTTTCAACACGAATACAAGTGCAAAAGTGGTTTCCTGCACCAACACAAGTGCGAAAAGTGTTTTTTCAACACTAACACAAGTGCGAAAAGTGTTTTTTCAACACTAACACAAGTGCGAAAAGTGGTTTTTTAACACTAACACAAGTGCGAAAAGTGGTTTTTCCACACTAATACAAGTGCGAAAAGTGGTTTTTCCACACTAATACAAGTGCAAAAGTGGTTTCCTGCACCAATACAAGTGCGAACGTGGTTTTTCAACACTAACACAAGTGCGAAAAGTAGTTTTTCAACACTAACACAAGTGCGAAAAGTGGTTTTTCAACACTAACACAAGTGCGAAAAGTGGCTTTCCACACTAATACAAGTGCAAAAGTGGTTTCCTGCACCAATACAAGTGCGAACGTGGTTTTTCAACACTAACACAAGTGCGAAAAGTAGTTTTTCAACACTAACACAAGTGCGAAAAGTGGTTTTTCAACACTAACACAAGTGCGAAAAGTGGTTTTTCAACACTAACACAAGTGCGAAAAGTGGTTTTTCCACACTAATATAAGTGCAAAAGTGGTTTCCTGCACCAACACAAGTGCGAAAAGTGGTTTTTCAACACTAACACAAGTGCGAAAAGTGGTTTTTCAACACTATCTCAAGTGCGAAAAGTGGTTTTTCAACACTAACACAAGTGCGAAAAGTGGTTTTTCAACACTAACACAAGTGCAAAAAGTGGTTTTTCAACACTAACACAAGTGCGAAAAGTGGTTTTTCCACACTAATACAAATGCAAAAGTGGTTTCCTGCACAAATATAAGTGCGAAAAGTGGTTTTTCAACACTAACACAAGTGCGAAAAGTGGTTTTTCAACACTAACACAAGTGCGAAAAGTGTTTTTTCCACACTAATACAAGTGCAAAAGTGGTTTCCTGCACCAATACTAGTGCGAAAAGTGGTTTTTCAACACTAACACAAGTGCGAAAAGTGTTTTTTCCACACTAATACAAGTGCAAAAGTGGTTTCCTGCACCAACACAAGGGCGAAAAGTGGTTTTTCAACACTAACACAAGTGCGAAAAGTGGTTTTTCCACACTAATACAAGTGCAAAAGTGGTTTCCTGCACTAACACAAGTGCAAAAAGTGGTTTTTCAACACTAACACAAGTGCGAAAAGTGGTTTTTCAACACTATCACAAGTGCAAAATGTGTTTTTTCCACACTAATACAAGTGCAAAAGTGGTTTCCTGCACCAACACAAGTGCGAAAAGTGGTTTTTCAACACTAACACAAGTGCGAAAAGTGGTTTTTCAACACTAATACAAGTGCAAAAGTGGTTTCCTGCACCAACACAAGTGCGAAAAGTGGTTTTTCAACACTAACACAAGTGCGAAAAGTGGTTTTTCAACACTATCACAAGTGCAAAAAGTGTTTTTTCCACACTAATACAAGTGCAAAAGTGGTTTCCTGCACCAACACAAGTGCGAAAAGTGGTTTTTCAACACTAACACAAGTGCGAAAAGTTGTTTTTCAACACTAACACAAGTGCGAAAAGTGTTTTTTCCACACTAATACAAGTGCAAAAGTGGTTTCCTGCACCAATACAAGTGCGAAAAGTGGTTTTTCAACACTAACACAAGTGCGAAAAGTAGTTTTTCAACACTAACACAAGTGCGAAAAGTGGTTTTTCAACACTAACACAAGTGCGAAAAGTGTTTTTTCCACACTAATACAAGTGCAAAAGTGGTTTCCTGCACCAACACAAGTGCGAAAAGTGGTTTTTCAACACTAACACAAGTGCGAAAAGTGGTTTTTCAACACTATCACAAGTGCAAAATGTGTTTTTTCCACACTAATACAAGTGCAAAAGTGGTTTCCTGCACCAACACAAGTGCGAAAAGTGGTTTTTCAACACTAACACAAGTGCGAAAAGTGGTTTTTCAACATTAACACAAGTGCGAAAAGTGTTTTTTCCACACGAATACAAGTGCAAAAGTGGTTTCCTGCACCAACACAAGTGCGAAAAGTGGTTTTTCAACACTAACACAAGTGCGAAAAGTGGTTTTTCAACACTAACACAAGTGCGAAAAGTGGTTTTTCAACACTAACACAAGTGCGAAAAGTGTTTTTTCCACACTAATACAAGTGCAAAAGTGGTTTCCTGCACCAACACAAGTGCAAAAAGTGGTTTTCCAACACTAACACAAGTGCGAAAAGTGGTTTTTCAACACTAACACAAGTGCGAAAAGTGGTTTTTCAACACGAATACAAGTGCAAAAGTGGTTTCCTGCACCAACACAAGTGCGAAAAGTGTTTTTTCAACACTAACACAAGTGCGAAAAGTGTTTTTTCAACACTAACACAAGTGCGAAAAGTGGTTTTTTACCACTAACACAAGTGCGAAAAGTGGTTTTTCCACACGAATACAAGTGCGAAAAGTGGTTTTTCCACACTAATACAAGTGCAAAAGTGGTTTCCTGCACCAATACAAGTGCGAACGTGGTTTTTCAACACTAACACAAGTGCGAAAAGTGTTTTTTCCACACGAATACAAGTGCAAAAGTGGTTTCCTGCACCAACACAAGTGCGAAAAGTGGTTTTTCAACACTAACACAAGTGCGAAAAGTGGTTTTTCAACACTAACACAAGTGCGAAAAGTGGTTTTTCAACACTAACACAAGTGCGAAAAGTGTTTTTTCCACACTAATACAAGTGCAAAAGTGGTTTCCTGCACCAACACAAGTGCAAAAAGTGGTTTTCCAACACTAACACAAGTGCGAAAAGTGGTTTTTCAACACTAACACAAGTGCGAAAAGTGGTTTTTCAACACGAATACAAGTGCAAAAGTGGTTTCCTGCACCAACACAAGTGCGAAAAGTGTTTTTTTCAACACTAACACAAGTGCGAAAAGTGTTTTTTCCACACTAATACAAGTGCAAAAGTGGTTTCCTGCACCAACACAAGGGCGAGAAGTGGTTTTTCAACACTAACACAAGTGCGAAAAGTGGTTTCCTGCACCAACACAAGTGCAAAAAGTGGTTTTTCAACACTAACACAAGTGCGAAAAGTGGTTTTTCAACACTATCACAAGTGCAAAATGTGTTTTTTCCACACTAATACAAGTGCAAAAGTGGTTTCCTGCACCAACACAAGTGCGAAAAGTGGTTTTTCAACACTAACACAAGTGCGAAAAGTGGTTTTTCAACACTATCACAAGTGCAAAAAGTGTTTTTTCCACACTAATACAAGTGCAAAAGTGGTTTCCTGCACCAATACAAGTGCGAAAAGTGGTTTTTCAACACTAACACAAGTGCGAAAAGTGGTTTTTCAACACTAACACAAGTGCGAAAAGTGGTTTTTCCACACTAATACAAGTGCAAAAGTGGTTTCCTGCACCAACACAAGTGCGAAAAGTGGTTTTTCAACACTAACACAAGTGCGAAAAGTGTTTTTTCCACACTAATACAAGTGCAAAAGTGGTTTCCTGCACCAATACAAGTGCAAAAAGTGGTTTTTCAACACTAACACAAGTGCGAAAAGTAGTTTTTCAACACTAACACAAGTGCGAAAAGTGGTTTTTCAACACTAACACAAGTGCGAAAAGTGTTTTTTTCCACACTAATACAAGTGCAAAAGTGGTTTCCTGCACCAACACAAGTGCGAAAAGTGGTTTTTCAACACTAACACAAGTGCGAAAAGTGGTTTTTCAACACTATCACAAGTGCAAAATGTGTTTTTTCCACACTAATACAAGTGCAAAAGTGGTTTCCTGCACCAACACAAGTGCGAAAAGTGGTTTTTCAACACTAACACAAGTGCGAAAAGTGGTTTTTCAACATTAACACAAGTGCGAAAAGTGTTTTTTCCACACGAATACAAGTGCAAAAGTGGTTTCCTGCACCAACACAAGTGCGAAAAGTGGTTTTTCAACACTAACACAAGTGCGAAAAGTGGTTTTTCAACACTAACACAAGTGCGAAAAGTGGTTTTTCAACACTAACACAAGTGCGAAAAGTGTTTTTTCCACACTAATACAAGTGCAAAAGTGGTTTCCTGCACCAACACAAGTGCAAAAAGTGGTTTTCCAACACTAACACAAGTGCGAAAAGTGGTTTTTCAACACTAACACAAGTGCGAAAAGTGGTTTTTCAACACGAATACAAGTGCAAAAGTGGTTTCCTGCACCAACACAAGTGCGAAAAGTGTTTTTTCAACACTAACACAAGTGCGAAAAGTGTTTTTTCAACACTAACACAAGTGCGAAAAGTGGTTTTTTAACACTAACACAAGTGCGAAAAGTGGTTTTTCCACACTAATACAAGTGCGAAAAGTGGTTTTTCCACACTAACACAAGTGCGAAAAGTGGTTTTTCAACATTAACACAAGTGCGAAAAGTGTTTTTTCCACACGAATACAAGTGCAAAAGTGGTTTCCTGCACCAACACAAGTGCGAAAAGTGGTTTTTCAACACTAACACAAGTGCGAAAAGTGGTTTTTCAACACTAACACAAGTGCGAAAAGTGGTTTTTCAACACTAACACAAGTGCGAAAAGTGTTTTTTCCACACTAATACAAGTGCAAAAGTGGTTTCCTGCACCAACACAAGTGCAAAAAGTGGTTTTCCAACACTAACACAAGTGCGAAAAGTGGTTTTTCAACACTAACACAAGTGCGAAAAGTGGTTTTTCAACACGAATACAAGTGCAAAAGTGGTTTCCTGCACCAACACAAGTGCGAAAAGTGTTTTTTCAACACTAACACAAGTGCGAAAAGTGTTTTTTCAACACTAACACAAGTGCGAAAAGTGTTTTTTCAACACTAACACAAGTGCGAAAAGTGTTTTTTCAACACTAACACAAGTGCGAAAAGTGGTTTTTTACCACTAACACAAGTGCGAAAAGTGGTTTTTCCACACGAATACAAGTGCGAAAAGTGGTTTTTCCACACTAATACAAGTGCAAAAGTGGTTTCCTGCACCAATACAAGTGCGAACGTGGTTTTTCAACACTAACACAAGTGCGAAAAGTAGTTTTTCAACACTAACACAAGTGCGAAAAGTGGTTTTTCAACACTAACACAAGTGCGAAAAGTGGCTTTCCACACTAATACAAGTGCAAAAGTGGTTTCCTGCACCAACACAAGTGCGAAAAGTGGTTTTTCAACACTAACACAAGTGCGAAAAGTGGTTTTTCAACACTATCACAAGTGCAAAAAGTGTTTTTTCCACACTAATACAAGTGCAAAAGTGGTTTCCTGCACCAACACAAGTGCGAAAAGTGGTTTTTCAACACTAACACAAGTGCGAAAAGTGGTTTTTCAACACTAACACAAGTGCAAAAAGTGGTTTTTCCACACTAATACAAGTGCAAAAGTGGTTTCCTGCACCAACACAAGTGCGAAAAGTGGTTTTTCAACACTAACACAAGTGCGAAAAGTGGTTTTTCAACACTATCACAAGTGCAAAAAGTGTTTTTTCCACACTAATACAAGTGCAAAAGTGGTTTCCTGCACCAACACAAGTGCGAAAAGTGGTTTTTCAACACTAACACAAGTGCGAAAAGTGGTTTTTCAACACTAACACAAGTGCGAAAAGTGGTTTTTCCACACTAATACAAGTGCAAAAGTGGTTTCCTGCACCAACACAAGTGCGAAAAGTGGTTTTTCAACACTAACACAAGTGCGAAAAGTGGTTTTTCAACACTAACACAAGTGCGAAAAGTGTTTTTTCCACACTAATACAAGTGCAAAAGTGGTTTCCTGCACCAACACAAGTGCAAAAAGTGGTTTTCCAACACTAACACAAGTGCGAAAAGTGGTTTTTCAACACTAACACAAGTGCGAAAAGTGGTTTTTCAACACGAATACAAGTGCAAAAGTGGTTTCCTGCACCAACACAAGTGCGAAAAGTGTTTTTTCAACACTAACACAAGTGCGAAAAGTGTTTTTTCAACACTAACACAAGTGCGAAAAGTGTTTTTTCAACACTAACACAAGTGCGAAAAGTGTTTTTTCAACACTAACACAAGTGCGAAAAGTGGTTTTTTACCACTAACACAAGTGCGAAAAGTGGTTTTTCCACACGAATACAAGTGCGAAAAGTGGTTTTTCCACACTAATACAAGTGCAAAAGTGGTTTCCTGCACCAATACAAGTGCGAACGTGGTTTTTCAACACTAACACAAGTGCGAAAAGTAGTTTTTCAACACTAACACAAGTGCGAAAAGTGGTTTTTCAACACTAACACAAGTGCGAAAAGTGGCTTTCCACACTAATACAAGTGCAAAAGTGGTTTCCTGCACCAACACAAGTGCGAAAAGTGGTTTTTCAACACTAACACAAGTGCGAAAAGTGGTTTTTCAACACTATCACAAGTGCAAAAAGTGTTTTTTCCACACTAATACAAGTGCAAAAGTGGTTTCCTGCACCAACACAAGTGCGAAAAGTGGTTTTTCAACACTAACACAAGTGCGAAAAGTGGTTTTTCAACACTAACACAAGTGCAAAAAGTGGTTTTTCCACACTAATACAAGTGCAAAAGTGGTTTCCTGCACCAACACAAGTGCGAAAAGTGGTTTTTCAACACTAACACAAGTGCGAAAAGTGGTTTTTCAACACTATCACAAGTGCAAAAAGTGTTTTTTCCACACTAATACAAGTGCAAAAGTGGTTTCCTGCACCAACACAAGTGCGAAAAGTGGTTTTTCAACACTAACACAAGTGCGAAAAGTGGTTTTTCAACACTAACACAAGTGCGAAAAGTGGTTTTTCCACACTAATACAAGTGCAAAAGTGGTTTCCTGCACCAACACAAGTGCGAAAAGTGGTTTTTCAACACTAACACAAGTGCGAAAAGTGGTTTTTCCACACTAATACAAGTGCAAAAGTGGTTTCCTGCACCAACACAAGTGCGAAAAGTGGTTTTTCAACACTAACACAAGTGCGAAAAGTGGTTTTTCAACACTATCACAAGTGCGAAAAGTGGTTTTTCAACACTAACACAAGTGCGAAAAGTGGTTTTTCAACACTAACACAAGTGCGAAAAGTGGTTTTTCAACACTTACACAAGTGCGAAAAGTGGTTTTTCCACACTAACACAAGTGCGAAAAGTGTTTTTTCCACACTAATACAAGTGCAAAAGTGGTTTCCTGCACCAATACAAGTGCGAAAAGTGGTTTTTCAACACTAACACAAGTGCGAAAAGTGTTTTTTCCACACTAATACAAGTGCAAAAGTGGTTTCCTGCACCAACACAAGTGCAAAAAGTGGTTTTCCAACACTAACACAAGTGCGAAAAGTGGTTTTTCAACACTAACACAAGTGCGAAAAGTGGTTTTTCAACACGAATACAAGTGCAAAAGTGGTTTCCTGCACCAACACAAGTGCGAAAAGTGTTTTTTCAACACTAACACAAGTGCGAAAAGTGTTTTTTCAACACTAACACAAGTGCGAAAAGTGGTTTTTTAACACTAACACAAGTGCGAAAAGTGGTTTTTCCACACTAATACAAGTGCGAAAAGTGGTTTTTCCACACTAATACAAGTGCAAAAGTGGTTTCCTGCACCAATACAAGTGCGAACGTGGTTTTTCAACACTAACACAAGTGCGAAAAGTGGTTTTTCAACATTAACACAAGTGCGAAAAGTGTTTTTTCCACACGAATACAAGTGCAAAAGTGGTTTCCTGCACCAACACAAGTGCGAAAAGTGGTTTTTCAACACTAACACAAGTGCGAAAAGTGGTTTTTCAACACTAACACAAGTGCGAAAAGTGGTTTTTCAACACTAACACAAGTGCGAAAAGTGTTTTTTCCACACTAATACAAGTGCAAAAGTGGTTTCCTGCACCAACACAAGTGCAAAAAGTGGTTTTCCAACACTAACACAAGTGCGAAAAGTGGTTTTTCAACACTAACACAAGTGCGAAAAGTGGTTTTTCAACACGAATACAAGTGCAAAAGTGGTTTCCTGCACCAACACAAGTGCGAAAAGTGTTTTTTCAACACTAACACAAGTGCGAAAAGTGTTTTTTCAACACTAACACAAGTGCGAAAAGTGGTTTTTTACCACTAACACAAGTGCGAAAAGTGGTTTTTCCACACGAATACAAGTGCGAAAAGTGGTTTTTCCACACTAATACAAGTGCAAAAGTGGTTTCCTGCACCAATACAAGTGCGAACGTGGTTTTTCAACACTAACACAAGTGCGAAAAGTAGTTTTTCAACACTAACACAAGTGCGAAAAGTGGTTTTTCAACACTAACACAAGTGCGAAAAGTGGCTTTCCACACTAATACAAGTGCAAAAGTGGTTTCCTGCACCAACACAAGTGCGAAAAGTGGTTTTTCAACACTAACACAAGTGCGAAAAGTGGTTTTTCAACACTATCACAAGTGCAAAAAGTGTTTTTTCCACACTAATACAAGTGCAAAAGTGGTTTCCTGCACCAACACAAGTGCGAAAAGTGGTTTTTCAACACTAACACAAGTGCGAAAAGTGGTTTTTCAACACTAACACAAGTGCAAAAAGTGGTTTTTCCACACTAATACAAGTGCAAAAGTGGTTTCCTGCACCAACACAAGTGCGAAAAGTGGTTTTTCAACACTAACACAAGTGCGAAAAGTGGTTTTTCAACACTATCACAAGTGCAAAAAGTGTTTTTTCCACACTAATACAAGTGCAAAAGTGGTTTCCTGCACCAACACAAGTGCGAAAAGTGGTTTTTCAACACTAACACAAGTGCGAAAAGTGGTTTTTCAACACTAACACAAGTGCGAAAAGTGGTTTTTCCACACTAATACAAGTGCAAAAGTGGTTTCCTGCACCAACACAAGTGCGAAAAGTGGTTTTTCAACACTAACACAAGTGCGAAAAGTGGTTTCCTGCACCAACACAAGTGCGAAAAGTGGTTTTTCAACACTAACACAAGTGCGAAAAGTGGTTTTTCAACACTAACACAAGTGCGAAAAGTGGTTTTTCAACACTAACACAAGTGCGAAAAGTGTTTTTTCCACACTAATACAAGTGCAAAAGTGGTTTCCTGCACCAACACAAGTGCAAAAAGTGGTTTTCCAACACTAACACAAGTGCGAAAAGTGGTTTTTCAACACTAACACAAGTGCGAAAAGTGGTTTTTCAACACGAATACAAGTGCAAAAGTGGTTTCCTGCACCAACACAAGTGCGAAAAGTGTTTTTTCAACACTAACACAAGTGCGAAAAGTGTTTTTTCAACACTAACACAAGTGCGAAAAGTGGTTTTTTAACACTAACACAAGTGCGAAAAGTGGTTTTTCCACACTAATACAAGTGCGAAAAGTGGTTTTTCCACACTAATACAAGTGCAAAAGTGGTTTCCTGCACCAATACAAGTGCGAACGTGGTTTTTCAACACTAACACAAGTGCGAAAAGTGGTTTTTCAACATTAACACAAGTGCGAAAAGTGTTTTTTCCACACGAATACAAGTGCAAAAGTGGTTTCCTGCACCAACACAAGTGCGAAAAGTGGTTTTTCAACACTAACACAAGTGCGAAAAGTGGTTTTTCAACACTAACACAAGTGCGAAAAGTGGTTTTTCAACACTAACACAAGTGCGAAAAGTGTTTTTTCCACACTAATACAAGTGCAAAAGTGGTTTCCTGCACCAACACAAGTGCAAAAAGTGGTTTTCCAACACTAACACAAGTGCGAAAAGTGGTTTTTCAACACTAACACAAGTGCGAAAAGTGGTTTTTCAACACGAATACAAGTGCAAAAGTGGTTTCCTGCACCAACACAAGTGCGAAAAGTGTTTTTTCAACACTAACACAAGTGCGAAAAGTGTTTTTTCAACACTAACACAAGTGCGAAAAGTGTTTTTTCAACACTAACACAAGTGCGAAAAGTGTTTTTTCAACACTAACACAAGTGCGAAAAGTGGTTTTTTACCACTAACACAAGTGCGAAAAGTGGTTTTTCCACACGAATACAAGTGCGAAAAGTGGTTTTTCCACACTAATACAAGTGCAAAAGTGGTTTCCTGCACCAATACAAGTGCGAACGTGGTTTTTCAACACTAACACAAGTGCGAAAAGTAGTTTTTCAACACTAACACAAGTGCGAAAAGTGGTTTTTCAACACTAACACAAGTGCGAAAAGTGGCTTTCCACACTAATACAAGTGCAAAAGTGGTTTCCTGCACCAACACAAGTGCGAAAAGTGGTTTTTCAACACTAACACAAGTGCGAAAAGTGGTTTTTCAACACTATCACAAGTGCAAAAAGTGTTTTTTCCACACTAATACAAGTGCAAAAGTGGTTTCCTGCACCAACACAAGTGCGAAAAGTGGTTTTTCAACACTAACACAAGTGCGAAAAGTGGTTTTTCAACACTAACACAAGTGCAAAAAGTGGTTTTTCCACACTAATACAAGTGCAAAAGTGGTTTCCTGCACCAACACAAGTGCGAAAAGTGGTTTTTCAACACTAACACAAGTGCGAAAAGTGGTTTTTCAACACTATCACAAGTGCAAAAAGTGTTTTTTCCACACTAATACAAGTGCAAAAGTGGTTTCCTGCACCAACACAAGTGCGAAAAGTGGTTTTTCAACACTAACACAAGTGCGAAAAGTGGTTTTTCAACACTAACACAAGTGCGAAAAGTGGTTTTTCCACACTAATACAAGTGCAAAAGTGGTTTCCTGCACCAACACAAGTGCGAAAAGTGGTTTTTCAACACTAACACAAGTGCGAAAAGTGGTTTTTCCACACTAATACAAGTGCAAAAGTGGTTTCCTGCACCAACACAAGTGCGAAAAGTGGTTTTTCAACACTAACACAAGTGCGAAAAGTGGTTTTTCAACACTATCACAAGTGCGAAAAGTGGTTTTTCAACACTAACACAAGTGCGAAAAGTGGTTTTTCAACACTAACACAAGTGCGAAAAGTGGTTTTTCAACACTAACACAAGTGCGAAAAGTGGTTTTTCCACACTAACACAAGTGCGAAAAGTGTTTTTTCCACACTAATACAAGTGCAAAAGTGGTTTCCTGCACCAATACAAGTGCGAAAAGTGGTTTTTCAACACTAACACAAGTGCGAAAAGTGTTTTTTCCACACTAATACAAGTGCAAAAGTGGTTTCCTGCACCAACACAAGTGCAAAAAGTGGTTTTCCAACACTAACACAAGTGCGAAAAGTGGTTTTTCAACACTAACACAAGTGCGAAAAGTGGTTTTTCAACACGAATACAAGTGCAAAAGTGGTTTCCTGCACCAACACAAGTGCGAAAAGTGTTTTTTCAACACTAACACAAGTGCGAAAAGTGTTTTTTCAACACTAACACAAGTGCGAAAAGTGGTTTTTTAACACTAACACAAGTGCGAAAAGTGGTTTTTCCACACTAATACAAGTGCGAAAAGTGGTTTTTCCACACTAATACAAGTGCAAAAGTGGTTTCCTGCACCAATACAAGTGCGAACGTGGTTTTTCAACACTAACACAAGTGCGAAAAGTGGTTTTTCAACATTAACACAAGTGCGAAAAGTGTTTTTTCCACACGAATACAAGTGCAAAAGTGGTTTCCTGCACCAACACAAGTGCGAAAAGTGGTTTTTCAACACTAACACAAGTGCGAAAAGTGGTTTTTCAACACTAACACAAGTGCGAAAAGTGGTTTTTCAACACTAACACAAGTGCGAAAAGTGTTTTTTCCACACTAATACAAGTGCAAAAGTGGTTTCCTGCACCAACACAAGTGCAAAAAGTGGTTTTCCAACACTAACACAAGTGCGAAAAGTGGTTTTTCAACACTAACACAAGTGCGAAAAGTGGTTTTTCAACACGAATACAAGTGCAAAAGTGGTTTCCTGCACCAACACAAGTGCGAAAAGTGTTTTTTCAACACTAACACAAGTGCGAAAAGTGTTTTTTCAACACTAACACAAGTGCGAAAAGTGGTTTTTTACCACTAACACAAGTGCGAAAAGTGGTTTTTCCACACGAATACAAGTGCGAAAAGTGGTTTTTCCACACTAATACAAGTGCAAAAGTGGTTTCCTGCACCAATACAAGTGCGAACGTGGTTTTTCAACACTAACACAAGTGCGAAAAGTAGTTTTTCAACACTAACACAAGTGCGAAAAGTGGTTTTTCAACACTAACACAAGTGCGAAAAGTGGCTTTCCACACTAATACAAGTGCAAAAGTGGTTTCCTGCACCAACACAAGTGCGAAAAGTGGTTTTTCAACACTAACACAAGTGCGAAAAGTGGTTTTTCAACACTATCACAAGTGCAAAAAGTGTTTTTTCCACACTAATACAAGTGCAAAAGTGGTTTCCTGCACCAACACAAGTGCGAAAAGTGGTTTTTCAACACTAACACAAGTGCGAAAAGTGGTTTTTCAACACTAACACAAGTGCAAAAAGTGGTTTTTCCACACTAATACAAGTGCAAAAGTGGTTTCCTGCACCAACACAAGTGCGAAAAGTGGTTTTTCAACACTAACACAAGTGCGAAAAGTGGTTTTTCAACACTATCACAAGTGCAAAAAGTGTTTTTTCCACACTAATACAAGTGCAAAAGTGGTTTCCTGCACCAACACAAGTGCGAAAAGTGGTTTTTCAACACTAACACAAGTGCGAAAAGTGGTTTTTCAACACTAACACAAGTGCGAAAAGTGGTTTTTCCACACTAATACAAGTGCAAAAGTGGTTTCCTGCACCAACACAAGTGCGAAAAGTGGTTTTTCAACACTAACACAAGTGCGAAAAGTGGTTTTTCAACACTATCACAAGTGCGAAAAGTGGTTTTTCAACACTAACACAAGTGCGAAAAGTGGTTTTTCAACACTAACACAAGTGCGAAAAGTGGTTTTTCAACACTAACACAAGTGCGAAAAGTGGTTTTTCCACACTAACACAAGTGCGAAAAGTGTTTTTTCCACACTAATACAAGTGCAAAAGTGGTTTCCTGCACCAATACAAGTGCGAAAAGTGGTTTTTCAACACTAACACAAGTGCGAAAAGTGTTTTTTCCACACTAATACAAGTGCAAAAGTGGTTTCCTGCACCAACACAAGGGCGAGAAGTGGTTTTTCAACACTAACACAAGTGCGAAAAGTGGTTTTTCCACACTAATACAAGTGCAAAAGTGGTTTCCTGCACCAACACAAGTGCAAAAAGTGGTTTTTCAACACTAACACAAGTGCGAAAAGTGGTTTTTCAACACGAATACAAGTGCAAAAGTGGTTTCCTGCACCAACACAAGTGCGAAAAGTATTTTTTCAACACTAACACAAGTGCGAAAAGTGTTTTTTCAACACTAACACAAGTGCGAAAAGTGGTTTTTTACCACTAACACAAGTGCGAAAAGTGGTTTTTCCACACGAATACAAGTGCGAAAAGTGGTTTTTCCACACTAATACAAGTGCAAAAGTGGTTTCCTGCACCAATACAAGTGCGAACGTGGTTTTTCAACACTAACACAAGTGCGAAAAGTAGTTTTTCAACACTAACACAAGTGCGAAAAGTGGTTTTTCAACACTAACACAAGTGCGAAAAGTGGCTTTCCACACTAATACAAGTGCAAAAGTGGTTTCTTGCACCAACACAAGTGCGAAAAGTGGTTTTTCAACACTAACACAAGTGCGAAAAGTGGTTTTTCAACACTATCACAAGTGCAAAAAGTGTTTTTTCCACACTAATACAAGTGCAAAAGTGGTTTCCTGCACCAACACAAGTGCGAAAAGTGGTTTTTCAACACTAACACAAGTGCGAAAAGTGGTTTTTCAACACTAACACAAGTGCAAAAAGTGGTTTTTCCACACTAATACAAGTGCAAAAGTGGTTTCCTGCACCAACACAAGTGCGAAAAGTGGTTTTTCAACACTAACACAAGTGCGAAAAGTGGTTTTTCAACACTATCACAAGTGCAAAAAGTGTTTTTTCCACACTAATACAAGTGCAAAAGTGGTTTCCTGCACCAACACAAGTGCGAAAAGTGGTTTTTCAACACTAACACAAGTGCGAAAAGTGGTTTTTCAACACTAACACAAGTGCGAAAAGTGGTTTTTCCACACTAATACAAGTGCAAAAGTGGTTTCCTGCACCAACACAAGTGCGAAAAGTGGTTTTTCAACACTAACACAAGTGCGAAAAGTGGTTTTTCAACACTATCACAAGTGCGAAAAGTGGTTTTTCAACACTAACACAAGTGCGAAAAGTGGTTTTTCAACACTAACACAAGTGCGAAAAGTGGTTTTTCAACACTAACACAAGTGCGAAAAGTGGTTTTTCCACACTAACACAAGTGCGAAAAGTGTTTTTTCCACACTAATACAAGTGCAAAAGTGGTTTCCTGCACCAATACAAGTGCGAAAAGTGGTTTTTCAACACTAACACAAGTGCGAAAAGTGTTTTTTCCACACTAATACAAGTGCAAAAGTGGTTTCCTGCACCAACACAAGGGCGAGAAGTGGTTTTTCAACACTAACACAAGTGCGAAAAGTGGTTTTTCCACACTAATACAAGTGCAAAAGTGGTTTCCTGCACCAACACAAGTGCAAAAAGTGGTTTTTCAACACTAACACAAGTGCGAAAAGTGGTTTTTCAACACTATCACAAGTGCAAAATGTGTTTTTTCCACACTAATACAAGTGCAAAAGTGGTTTCCTGCACCAACACAAGTGCGAAAAGTGGTTTTTCAACACTAACACAAGTGCGAAAAGTGGTTTTTCAACACTATCACAAGTGCAAAAAGTGTTTTTTCCACACTAATACAAGTGCAAAAGTGGTTTCCTGCACCAACACAAGTGCGAAAAGTGGTTTTTCAACACTAACACAAGTGCGAAAAGTGGTTTTTCAACACTAACACAAGTGCGAAAAGTGGTTTTTCCACACTAATACAAGTGCAAAAGTGGTTTCCTGCACCAACACAAGTGCGAAAAGTGGTTTTTCAACACTAACACAAGTGCGAAAAGTGTTTTTTCCACACTAATACAAGTGCAAAAGTGGTTTCCTGCACCAATACAAGTGCAAAAAGTGGTTTTTCAACACTAACACAAGTGCGAAAAGTAGTTTTTCAACACTAACACAAGTGCGAAAAGTGGTTTTTCAACACTAACACAAGTGCGAAAAGTGTTTTTTTCCACACTAATACAAGTGCAAAAGTGGTTTCCTGCACCAACACAAGTGCGAAAAGTGGTTTTTCAACACTAACACAAGTGCGAAAAGTGGTTTTTCAACGCTATCACAAGTGCAAAATGTGTTTTTTCCACACTAATACAAGTGCAAAAGTGGTTTCCTGCACCAACACAAGTGCGAAAAGTGGTTTTTCAACACTAACACAAGTGCGAAAAGTGGTTTTTCAACATTAACACAAGTGCGAAAAGTGTTTTTTCCACACGAATACAAGTGCAAAAGTGGTTTCCTGCACCAACACAAGTGCGAAAAGTGGTTTTTCAACACTAACACAAGTGCGAAAAGTGGTTTTTCAACACTAACACAAGTGCGAAAAGTGGTTTTTCAACACTAACACAAGTGCGAAAAGTGTTTTTTCCACACTAATACAAGTGCAAAAGTGGTTTCCTGCACCAACACAAGTGCAAAAAGTGGTTTTCCAACACTAACACAAGTGCGAAAAGTGGTTTTTCAACACTAACACAAGTGCGAAAAGTGGTTTTTCAACACGAATACAAGTGCAAAAGTGGTTTCCTGCACCAACACAAGTGCGAAAAGTGTTTTTCAACACTAACACAAGTGCGAAAAGTGTTTTTTCAACACTAACACAAGTGCGAAAAGTGTTTTTTCAACACTAACACAAGTGCGAAAAGTGGTTTTTTAACACTAACACAAGTGCGAAAAGTGGTTTTTCCACACTAATACAAGTGCGAAAAGTGGTTTTTCCACACTAATACAAGTGCAAAAGTGGTTTCCTGCACCAATACAAGTGCGAACGTGGTTTTTCAACACTAACACAAGTGCGAAAAGTGGCTTTCCACACTAATACAAGTGCAAAAGTGGTTTCCTGCACCAATACAAGTGCGAACGTGGTTTTTCAACACTAACACAAGTGCGAAAAGTAGTTTTTCAACACTAACACAAGTGCGAAAAGTGGTTTTTCAACACTAACACAAGTGCGAAAAGTGGTTTTTCAACACTAACACAAGTGCGAAAAGTGGTTTTTCAACACTAACACAAGTGCGAAAAGTGGTTTTTCCACACTAATACAAGTGCAAAAGTGGTTTCCTGCACCAACACAAGTGCGAAAAGTGGTTTTTCAACACTAACACAAGTGCGAAAAGTGGTTTTTCAACACTATCTCAAGTGCAAAAAGTGGTTTTTCAACACTAACACAAGTGCGAAAAGTGGTTTTTCAACACTAACACAAGTGCGAAAAGTGGTTTTTCAACACTAACACAAGTGCGAAAAGTGGTTTTTCCACACTAATACAAATGCAAAAGTGGTTTCCTGCACAAATATAAGTGCGAAAAGTGGTTTTTCAACACTAACACAAGTGCGAAAAGTGGTTTTTCAACACTAACACAAGTGCGAAAAGTGTTTTTTCCACACTAATACAAGTGCAAAAGTGGTTTCCTGCACCAATACAAGTGCGAAAAGTGGTTTTTCAACACTAACACAAGTGCGAAAAGTGTTTTTTCCACACTAATACAAGTGCAAAAGTGGTTTCCTGCACCAACACAAGGGCGAAAAGTGGTTTTTCAACACTAACACAAGTGCGAAAAGTGGTTTTTCCACACTAATACAAGTGCAAAAGTGGTTTCCTGCACCAACACAAGTGCAAAAAGTGGTTTTTCAACACTAACACAAGTGCGAAAAGTGGTTTTTCAACACTATCACAAGTGCAAAATGTGTTTTTTCCACACTAATACAAGTGCAAAAGTGGTTTCCTGCACCAACACAAGTGCGAAAAGTGGTTTTTCAACACTAACACAAGTGCGAAAAGTGGTTTTTCAACACTAATACAAGTGCAAAAGTGGTTTCCTGCACCAACACAAGTGCGAAAAGTGGTTTTTCAACACTAACACAAGTGCGAAAAGTGGTTTTTCAACACTATCACAAGTGCAAAAAGTGTTTTTTCCACACTAATACAAGTGCAAAAGTGGTTTCCTGCACCAACACAAGTGCGAAAAGTGGTTTTTCAACACTAACACAAGTGCGAAAAGTTGTTTTTCAACACTAACACAAGTGCGAAAAGTGTTTTTTCCACACTAATACAAGTGCAAAAGTGGTTTCCTGCACCAACACAAGTGCAAAAAGTGGTTTTCCAACACTAACACAAGTGCGAAAAGTGGTTTTTCAACACTAACACAAGTGCGAAAAGTGGTTTTTCAACACGAATACAAGTGCAAAAGTGGTTTCCTGCACCAACACAAGTGCGAAAAGTGTTTTTTCAACACTAACACAAGTGCGAAAAGTGGTTTTTCAACACTAACACAAGTGCGAAAAGTGGTTTTTTAACACTAACACAAGTGCGAAAAGTGGTTTTTCCACACTAATACAAGTGCGAAAAGTGGTTTTTCCACACTAATACAAGTGCAAAAGTGGTTTCCTGCACCAATACAAGTGCGAAAGTGGTTTTTCAACACTAACACAAGTGCGAAAAGTAGTTTTTCAACACTAACACAAGTGCGAAAAGTGGTTTTTCAACACTAACACAAGTGCGAAAAGTGGCTTTCCACACTAATACAAGTGCAAAAGTGGTTTCCTGCACCAACACAAGTGCGAAAAGTGGTTTTTCAACACTAACACAAGTGCGAAAAGTGGTTTTTCAACACTATCACAAGTGCAAAAAGTGTTTTTTCCACACTAATACAAGTGCAAAAGTGGTTTCTTGCACCAACACAAGTGCGAAAAGTGGTTTTTCAACACTAACACAAGTGCGAAAAGTGGTTTTTCAACACTAACACAAGTGCAAAAAGTGGTTTTTCCACACTAATACAAGTGCAAAAGTGGTTTCCTGCACCAACACAAGTGCGAAAAGTGGTTTTTCAACACTAACACAAGTGCGAAAAGTGGTTTTTCAACACTATCACAAGTGCAAAAAGTGTTTTTTCCACACTAATACAAGTGCAAAAGTGGTTTGCTGCACTAACACAAGTGCAAAAAGTGGTTTTTCAACACTAACACAAGTGCGAAAAGTGGTTTTTCAACACTATCACAAGTGCAAAATGTGTTTTTTCCACACTAATACAAGTGCAAAAGTGGTTTCCTGCACCAACACAAGTGCGAAAAGTGGTTTTTCAACACTAACACAAGTGCGAAAAGTGGTTTTCAACACTAATACAAGTGCAAAAGTGGTTTCCTGCACCAACACAAGTGCGAAAAGTGGTTTTTCAACACTAACACAAGTGCGAAAAGTGGTTTTTCAACACTATCACAAGTGCAAAAAGTGTTTTTTCCACACTAATACAAGTGCAAAAGTGGTTTCCTGCACCAACACAAGTGCGAAAAGTGGTTTTTCAACACTAACACAAGTGCGAAAAGTTGTTTTTCAACACTAACACAAGTGCGAAAAGTGTTTTTTCCACACTAATACAAGTGCAAAAGTGGTTTCCTGCACCAATACAAGTGCGAAAAGTGGTTTTTCAACACTAACACAAGTGCGAAAAGTAGTTTTTCAACACTAACACAAGTGCGAAAAGTGGTTTTTCAACACTAACACAAGTGCGAAAAGTGTTTTTTCCACACTAATACAAGTGCAAAAGTGGTTTCCTGCACCAACACAAGTGCGAAAAGTGGTTTTTCAACACTAACACAAGTGCGAAAAGTGGTTTTTCAACACTATCACAAGTGCAAAATGTGTTTTTTCCACACTAATACAAGTGCAAAAGTGGTTTCCTGCACCAACACAAGTGTGAAAAGTGGTTTTTCAACACTAACACAAGTGCGAAAAGTGGTTTTTCAACACTATCACAAGTGCGAAAAGTGGTTTTTCAACACTAACACAAGTGCGAAAAGTGGTTTTTCAACACTAACAAAAGTGCGAAAAGTGGTTTTTCAACACTAACACAAGTGCAAAAAGTGTTTTTTCCACACTAATACAAGTGCAAAAGTGGTTTCCTGCACCAACACAAGTGCGAAAAGTGGTTTTTCAACACTAACACAAGTGCGAAAAGTGGTTTTTCAACACCAACAAAAGTGCGAAAAGTGGTTTTTCAACACTAACACAAGTGCAAAAAGTGTTTTTTCCACACTCATACAAGTGCAAAAGTGGTTTCCCGCACCAACACAAGTGCGAAAAGTGGTTTTTCAACACTAACACAAGTGCGAAAAGTGGTTTTCCACACTAATACAAGTGCAAAAGTGGTTGCCTGCACCAACACAAGTGCAAAAAGTGGTTTTTCAACACTAACACAAGTGCGAAAAGTGGTTTTTCAACACTAACACAAGTGCGAAAAGTGTTTTTTCCACACTAATACAAGTGCAAAAGTGGTTTCCTGCACCAACACAAGTGCGAAAAGTGGTTTTTCAACACTAACACAAGTGCGAAAAGTGGTTTTCCACACTAATACAAGTGCAAAAGTGGTTGCCTGCACCAACACAAGTGCAAAAAGTGGTTTTTCAACATTAACACAAGTGCGAAAAGTGGTTTTTCAACACTATCACAAGTGCGAAAAGTGGTTTTTCAACACTAACACAAGTGCGAAAAGTGGTTTTTCAACACTAACAAAAGTGCGAAAAGTGGTTTTTCAACACAAACACAAGTGCAAAAAGTGTTTTTTCCACACTAATACAAGTGCAAAAGTGGTTTCCTGCACCAACACAAGTGCGAAAAGTGGTTTTTCAACACTAACACAAGTGCGAAAAGTGGTTTTCCACACTAATACAAGTGCAAAAGTGGTTGCCTGCACCAACACAAGTGCAAAAAGTAGTTTTTCAACAATGACACAAGTGCGAAAAGTGGTTTTTCAACACTAACACAAGTGCAAAAAGTGTTTTTTCCACACTAATACAAATGCAAAAGTGGTTTCCTGCACCAACACAAGTGCGAAAAGTGGTTTTTCAACACTAACACAAGTGCGAAAAGTGGTTTTTCAACACTATCACAAGTGCAAAAAGTGTTTTTTCCACACTAATACAAGTGCAAAAGTGGTTTCCTGCACCAACACAAGTGCGAAAAGTGGTTTTTCAACACTAACACAAGTGCGAAAAGTTGTTTTTCAACACTAACACAAGTGCGAAAAGTGTTTTTTCCACACGAATACAAGTGCAAAAGTGGTTTCCTGCACCAACACCAGTGCGAAAAGTGGTTTTTCAACACTAACACAAGTGCGAAAAGTGGTTTTTCAACACTAACACAAGTGCGAAAAGTGGTTTTTCAACACTAACACAAGTGCGAAAAGTGTTTTTTCCACACTAATACAAGTGCAAAAGTGGTTTCCTGCACCAACACAACTGCGAAAAGTGGTTTTTCAACACTAACACAAGTGCGAAAAGTGGTTTTTCAACACTAACACAAGTGCGAAAAGTGGTTTTTCAACACTAACACAAGTGTGAAAAGTGCTTTTTCCACACTAATACAAGTGCGAAAAGTGGTTTTTTCCACACTAATACAAGTGCAAAAGTGGTTTCCTGCACCAACACAAGTGCGAAAAGTGGTTTTTCAACACTATCACAAGTGCAAAAAGTGTTTTTTCCACACTATCACAAGTGCAAAAAGTGTTTTTTCCACACTAATACAACTGCGAAAAGTGGTTTTTCAACACTAACACAAGTGCGAAAAGTGGTTTTTCAACACTAACACAAGTGCGAAAAGTGGTTTTTCCACACTAATACAAGTGCAAAAGTGGTTTCCTGCACCAACACAAGTGCGAAAAGTGGTTTTTCAACACTAACACAAGTGCGAAAAGTGGTTTTTCAACACGAACACAAGTGCGAAAAGTGTTTTTTCCACACTAATTCAAGTGCAAAAGTGGTTTCCTGCACCAACACAAGTGCGAAAAGTGGTTTTTCAACACTAACACAAGTGCGAAAAGTGGTTTTTCCACACTAATACAAGTGCAAAAGTGGTTTCCTGCACCAACACAAGTGCGAAAAGTGGTTTTTCAACACTAACACAAGTGGGAAAAGTGGTTTTTCAACACTATCACAAGTGCAAAAAGTGTTTTTTCCACACTAATACAAGTGCAAAAGTGGTTTCCTGCACCAACAAAAGTGCGAAAAGTGGTTTTTCAACACTAACACAAGTGCGAAAAGTGGTTTTTCAACACTAACACAAGTGCGAAAAGTGGTTTTTCCACACTAATACAAGTGCAAAAGTGGTTTCCTGCACCAACGCAAGTGCGAAAAGTGGTTTTTCAACACTAACACAAGTGCGAAAAGTGGTTTTTCAACACTAACACAAGTGCAAAATGTGTTTTTTCCACACTAATACAAGTGCAAAAGTGGTTTCCTGCACCAACACAAGTGCGAAAAGTGGTTTTTCAACACTAACACAAGTGCGAAAAGTGGTTTTTCAACACTAACACAAGTGCGAAAAGTGGTTTTTCCACACTAATACAAGTGCGAAAGTGGTTTTTCCACACTAATACAAGTGCAAAAGTGGTTTCCTGCACCAACACAAGTGCGAAAAGTGGTTTTCCAACACTAACACAAGTGCGAAAAGTGGTTTTTCAACACTAACACAAGTGCGAAAAGTGGTTTTTCAACACGAATACAAGTGCAAAAGTGGTTTCCTGCACCAACACAAGTGCGAAAAGTGGTTTTTCAACACTAACACAAGTGCGAAAAGTGGTTTTTCAACACTAACACAAGTGCGAAAAGTGGTTTTTCAACACTAACACAAGTGCGAAAAGTTGTTTTTCCACACTAATACAAGTGCGAAAAGTGGTTTTTCCACACTAATACAAGTGCAAAAGTGGTTTCCTGCACCAATACAAGTGCGAAAGTGGTTTTTCAACACTAACACAAGTGCGAAAATAGTTTTTCAACACTAACACAAGTGCGAAAAGTGGTTTTTCAACACTAACACAAGTGCGAAAAGTGGATTTCCACACTAATACAAGTGCAAAAGTGGTTTCCTGCACCAACACAAGTGCGAAAAGTGGTTTTTCAACACTAACACAAGTGCGAAAAGTGGTTTTTCAACACTATCACAAGTGCAAAAAGTGTTTTTTCCACACTAATACAAGTGCAAAAGTGGTTTCCTGCACCAACACAAGTGCGAAAAGTGGTTTTTCAACACTAACACAAGTGCGAAAAGTGGTTTTTCAACACTAACACAAGTGCGAAAAGTATTTTTTCCACACGAATACAAGTGCAAAAGTGGTTTCCTGCACCAACACAAGTGCGAAAAGTGGTTTTTCAACACTAACACAAGTGCGAAATGTGGTTTTTCAACAATAACACAAGTGCGAAAAGTGTTTTTTCCACACGAATACAAGTGCAAAAGTGGTTTCCTGCACCAACACATGTGCGAAAAGTGGTTTTTCAACACTAACACAAGTGCGAAAAGTGGTTTTTCAACACTAACACAAGTGCGAAAAATGGTTTTTCAACACTAACACAAGTGCGAAAAGTGGTTTTTCCACACTAATTCAACTGCGAAAAGTGGTTTTTCCACACTAATACAAGTGCAAAAGTGGTTTCCTGCACCAACACAAGTGCGAAAAGTGGTTTTTCAACACTATCACAAGTACAAAAAGTGTTTTTTCCACACTATCACAAGTGCAAAAAGTGTTTTTTCCACTCTAATACAAGTGCAAAAGTGGTTTCCTGCACCAACACAAGTGCGAAAAGTGGTTTATCAACACTAACACAAGGGGCGAAAAGTGGTTTTTCAACACTAACACAAGTGCGAAAAGTGGTTTTTCCACACTAATACAAGTGCAAAAGTGGTTTCCTGCACCAACACAAGTGCGAAAAGTGGTTTTTCAACACTAACACAAGTGCGAAAAGTGGTTTTTCAACACTAACACAAGTGCGAAAAGTGGTTTTTCAACACTAACACAAGTGCGAAAAGTGGTTTTTCCACACTAATACAAGTGCAAAAGTGGTTTCCTGCACCAACACAAGTGCGAAAAGTGGTTTTTCAACACTAACACAAGTGCGAAAAGTGGTTTTTCAACACTATCACAAGTGCAAAAAGTGTTTTTTCCACACTAATACAAGTGCAAAAGTGGTTTACTGCACCAACACAAGTGCGAAAAGTGGTTTTTCAACACTAACACAAGTGCGAAAAGTCGTTTTTCAACACTAACAAAAGTGCAAAAAGTGGTTTTTCAACACTATCACAAGTGCAAAAAGTGTTTTTTCCACACTAATACAAGTGCAAAAGTGGTTTCCTGCACCAACACAAGTGTGAAAAGTGGTTTTTCAACACTAACACAAGTGCGAAAAGTGGTTTTTCAACACTATCACAAGTGCGAAAAGTGGTTTTTCAACACTAACACAAGTGCGAAAAGTGGTTTTTCAACACTAACAAAAGTGCGAAAAGTGGTTTTTCAACACTAACACAAGTGCAAAAAGTGTTTTTTCCACACTCATACAAGTGCAAAAGTGGTTTCCTGCACCAACACAAGTGCGAAAAGTGGTTTTTCAACACTAACACAAGTGTGAAAAGTGGTTTTCCACACTAATACAAGTGCAAAAGTGGTTGCCTGCACCAACACAAGTGCAAAAAGTGGTTTTTCAACACTAACACAAGTGCGAAAAGTGGTTTTTCAACACTAACACAAGTGCAAAAAGTGTTTTTTCCACACTAATACAAGTGCAAAAGTGGTTTCCTGCACCAACACAAGTGCGAAAAGTGGTTTTTCAACACTAACACAAGTGCGAAAGTGGTTTTTCAACACTATCACAAGTGCAAAAAGTGTTTTTTCCACACTAATACAAGTGCAAAAGTGGTTTCCTGCACCAACACAAGTGCGAAAAGTGGTTTTTCAACACTAACACAAGTGCGAAAAGTGGTTTTTCAACACTAACAAAAGTGCGAAAAGTGGTTTTTCAACACTAACACAAGTGCAAAAAGTGTTTTTTCCACACTCATACAAGTGCAAAAGTGGTTTCCTGCACCAACACAAGTGCGAAAAGTGGTTTTTCAACACTAACACAAGTGTGAAAAGTGGTTTTCCACACTAATACAAGTGCAAAAGTGGTTGCCTGCACCAACACAAGTGCAAAAAGTGGTTTTTCAACACTAACACAAGTGCGAAAAGTGGTTTTTCAACACTAACACAAGTGCAAAAAGTGTTTTTTCCACACTAATACAAGTGCAAAAGTGGTTTCCTGCACCAACACAAGTGCGAAAAGTGGTTTTTCAACACTAACACAAGTGCGAAAGTGGTTTTTCAACACTATCACAAGTGCAAAAAGTGTTTTTTCCACACTAATACAAGTGCAAAAGTGGTTTCCTGCACCAACACAAGTGCGAAAAGTGGTTTTTCAACACTAACACAAGTGCGAAAAGTGGTTTTTCAACACTAACAAAAGTGCGAAAAGTGGTTTTTCAACACTAACACAAGTGCAAAAAGTGTTTTTTCCACACTCATACAAGTGCAAAAGTGGTTTCCTGCACCAACACAAGTGCGAAAAGTGGTTTTTCAACACTAACACAAGTGTGAAAAGTGGTTTTCCACACTAATACAAGTGCAAAAGTGGTTGCCTGCACCAACACAAGTGCAAAAAGTGGTTTTTCAACACTAACACAAGTGCGAAAAGTGGTTTTTCAACACTAACACAAGTGCAAAAAGTGTTTTTTCCACACTAATACAAGTGCAAAAGTGGTTTCCTGCACCAACACAAGTGCGAAAAGTGGTTTTTCAACACTAACACAAGTGCGAAAGTGGTTTTTCAACACTATCACAAGTGCAAAAAGTGTTTTTTCCACACTAATACAAGTGCAAAAGTGGTTTCCTGCACCAACACAAGTGCGAAAAGTGGTTTTTCAACACTAACACAAGTGCGAAAAGTGGTATTTCAACACTAACACAAGTGCGAAAAGTGTTTTTTCCACACGAATACAAGTGCAAAAGTGGTTTTTCAACACTATCACAAGTGCAAAAAGTGTTTTTTCCACACTAATACAAGTGCAAAAGTGGTTTGCTGCACCAACACAAGTGCGAAAAGTGGTTTTTCAACACTAACACAAAGTGCGAAAAGTGTTTTTTCCACACTAATACAAGTGCACAAGTGGTTTCCTGCACCAACACAACTGCGAAAAGTGGTTTTTCAACACTAACACAAGTGCGAAAAGTGGTTTTTCAACACTAACACAAGTGCGAAAAGTGGTTTTTCCACACTAATACAAGTGCAAAAGTGGTTTCCTGCACCAACACAAGTGCGAAAAGTGGTTTTTCAACACTAACACAAGTGCGAAAAGTGGTTTTTCAACACGAACACAAGTGCGAAAAGTGTTTTTTCCACACTAATTCAAGTGCAAAAGTGGTTTCCTGCACCAACACAAGTGCGAAAAGTGGTTTTTCAACACTAACACAAGTGCGAAAAGTGGTTTTTGTCCACACTAATACAAGTGCAAAAGTGGTTTCCTGCACCAACACAAGTGCGAAAAGTGGTTTTTCAACACTAACACAAGTGCGAAAAGTGGTTTTTCAACACTATCACAAGTGCAAAAAGTGTTTTTTTCCACACTAATACAAGTGCAAAAGTGGTTTCCTGCACCAACACAAGTGCGAAAAGTGGTTTTCAACACTAACACAAGTGCGAAAAGTGGTTTTTCAACACTAACACAAGTGCGAAAAGTGGTTTTTCCACACTAATACAAGTGCAAAAGTGGTTTCCTGCACCAACGCAAGTGCGAAAAGTGGTTTTTCAACACTAACACAAGTGCGAAAAGTGGTTTTTCAACACTATCACAAGTGCAAAATGTGTTTTTTCCACACTAATACAAGTGCAAAAGTGGTTTCCTGCACCAACACAAGTGCGAAAAGTGGTTTTTTCAACACTAACACAAGTGCGAAAAGTGGTTTTTCAACACTAACACAAGTGCGAAAAGTGGTTTTTCCACACTAATACAAGTGCGAAAGTGGTTTTTTCCACACTAATACAAGTGCAAAAGTGGTTTCCTGCACCAACACAAGTGCGAAAAGTGGTTTTTCAACACTAACACAAGTGCGAAAAGTGGTTTTTCAACACTATCACAAGTGCAAAAAGTGTTTTTTCCACACTAATACAAGTGCAAAAGTGGTTTCCTGCACCAACACAAGTGCGAAAAGTGGTTTTTCAACACTTAACACAAGTGCGAAAAGTCGTTTTTCAACACTAACACAAGTGCGAAAAGTGGTTTTTCAACACTAACACAAGTGCGAAAAGTGGTTTTACAACACTAACACAAGTGCGAAAAGTGTTTTTTCCACACTAATACAAGTGCACAAGTGGTTTCCTGCACCAACACAACTGCGAAAAGTGGTTTTTCAACACTAACACAAGTGCGAAAAGTGGTTTTTCAACACTAACACAAGTGCGAAAAGTGGTTTTTCCACACTAATACAAGTGCAAAAGTGGTTTCCTGCACCAACACAAGTGCGAAAAGTGTTTTTCAACACTAACACAAAGTGCGAAAAGTGGTTTTTCAACACGAACACAAGTGCGAAAAGTGTTTTTTCCACACTAATTCAAGTGCAAAAGTGGTTTCCTGCACCAACACAAGTGCGAAAAGTGGTTTTCAACACTAACACAAGTGCGAAAAGTGGTTTTTCCACACTAATACAAGTGCAAAAGTGGTTTCCTGCACCAACACAAGTGCGAAAGTGGTTTTTCAACACTAACACAAGTGCGAAAAGTGGTTTTTCAACACTAACACAAGTGCGAAAAGTGGTTTTTCAACACTAACACAAGTGCGAAAAGTGGTTTTACAACACTAACACAAGTGCGAAAAGTGTTTTTTCCACACTAATACAAGTGCACAAGTGGTTTCCTGCACCAACACAACTGCGAAAAGTGGTTTTTCAACACTAACACAAGTGCGAAAAGTGGTTTTTCAACACTAACACAAGTGCGAAAAGTGGTTTTTCCACACTAATACAAGTGCAAAAGTGGTTTCCTGCACCAACACAAGTGCGAAAAGTGGTTTTTCAACACTAACACAAGTGCGAAAAGTGGTTTTTCAACACGAACACAAGTGCGAAAAGTGTTTTTTCCACACTAATTCAAGTGCAAAAGTGGTTTCCTGCACCAACACAAGTGCGAAAAGTGGTTTTTCAACACTAACACAAGTGCGAAAAGTGGTTTTTCCACACTAATACAAGTGCAAAAGTGGTTTCCTGCACCAACACAAGTGCGAAAAGTGGTTTTTCAACACTAACACAAGTGCGAAAAGTGGTTTTTCAACACTATCACAAGTGCAAAAAGTGTTTTTTCCACACTAATACAAGTGCAAAAGTGGTTTCCTGCACCAACACAAGTGCGAAAAGTGGTTTTTCAACACTAACACAAGTGCGAAAAGTGGTTTTTCAACACTAACACAAGTGCGAAAAGTGGTTTTTCCACACTAATACAAGTGCAAAAGTGGTTTCCTGCACCAACGCAAGTGCGAAAAGTGGTTTTTCAACACTAACACAAGTGCGAAAAGTGGTTTTTCAACACTATCACAAGTGCAAAATGTGTTTTTTCCACACTAATACAAGTGCAAAAGTGGTTTCCTGCACCAACACAAGTGCGAAAAGTGGTTTTTCAACACTAACACAAGTGCGAAAAGTGGTTTTTCAACACTAACACAAGTGCGAAAAGTGGTTTTTCCACACTAATACAAGTGCGAAAGTGGTTTTTCCACACTAATACAAGTGCAAAAGTGGTTTCCTGCACCAACACAAGTGCGAAAAGTGGTTTTTCAACACTAACACAAGTGCGAAAAGTGGTTTTTCAACACTATCACAAGTGCAAAAAGTGTTTTTTCCACACTAATACAAGTGCAAAAGTGGTTTCCTGCACCAACACAAGTGCGAAAAGTGGTTTTTCAACACTAACACAAGTGCGAAAAGTCGTTTTTCAACACTAACACAAGTGCAAAAAGTGGTTTTTCAACACTATCACAAGTGCAAAAAGTGTTTTTTCCACACTAATACAAGTGCAAAAGTGGTTTCCTGCACCAACACAAGTGTGAAAAGTGGTTTTTCAACACTAACACAAGTGCGAAAAGTGGTTTTTCAACACTATCACAAGTGCGAAAAGTGGTTTTTCAACACTAACACAAGTGCGAAAAGTGGTTTTTCAACACTAACAAAAGTGCGAAAAGTGGTTTTTCAACACTAACACAAGTGCAAAAAGTGTTTTTTCCACACTCATACAAGTGCAAAAGTGGTTTCCCGCACCAACACAAGTGCGAAAAGTGGTTTTTCAACACTAACACAAGTGCGAAAAGTGGTTTTCCACACTAATACAAGTGCAAAAGTGGTTGCCTGCACCAACACAAGTGCAAAAAGTGGTTTTTCAACACTAACACAAGTGCGAAAAGTGGTTTTTCAACACTAACACAAGTGCGAAAAGTGTTTTTTCCACACTAATACAAGTGCAAAAGTGGTTTCCTGCACCAACACAAGTGCGAAAAGTGGTTTTTCAACACTAACACAAGTGCGAAAAGTGGTTTTCCACACTAATACAAGTGCAAAAGTGGTTGCCTGCACCAACACAAGTGCAAAAAGTGGTTTTTCAACATTAACACAAGTGCGAAAAGTGGTTTTTCAACACTATCACAAGTGCGAAAAGTGGTTTTTCAACACTAACACAAGTGCGAAAAGTGGTTTTTCAACACTAACAAAAGTGCGAAAAGTGGTTTTTCAACACTAACACAAGTGCAAAAAGTGTTTTTTCCACACTAATACAAGTGCAAAAGTGGTTTCCTGCACCAACACAAGTGCGAAAAGTGGTTTTTCAACACTAACACAAGTGCGAAAAGTGGTTTTCCACACTAATACAAGTGCAAAAGTGGTTGCCTGCACCAACACAAGTGCAAAAAGTAGTTTTTCAACAATGACACAAGTGCGAAAAGTGGTTTTTCAACACTAACGCAAGTGCAAAAAGTGTTTTTTCCACACTAATACAAATGCAAAAGTGGTTTCCTGCACCAACACAAGTGCGAAAAGTGGTTTTTCAACACTAACACAAGTGCGAAAAGTGGTTTTTCAACACTATCACAAGTGCAAAAAGTGTTTTTTCCACACTAATACAAGTGCAAAAGTGGTTTCCTGCACCAACACAAGTGCGAAAAGTGGTTTTTCAACACTAACACAAGTGCGAAAAGTTGTTTTTCAACACTAACACAAGTGCGAAAAGTGTTTTTTCCACACGAATACAAGTGCAAAAGTGGTTTCCTGCACCAACACAAGTGCGAAAAGTGGTTTTTCAACACTAACACAAGTGCGAAAAGTGGTTTTTCAACACTAACACAAGTGCGAAAAGTGGTTTTTCAACACTAACACAAGTGCGAAAAGTGTTTTTTCCACACTAATACAAGTGCAAAAGTGGTTTCCTGCACCAACACAACTGCGAAAAGTGGTTTTTCAACACTAACACAAGTGCGAAAAGTGGTTTTTCAACACTAACACAAGTGCGAAAAGTGGTTTTTCAACACTAACACAAGTGTGAAAAGTGGTTTTTCCACACTAATACAAGTGCGAAAAGTGGTTTTTTCCACACTAATACAAGTGCAAAAGTGGTTTCCTGCACCAACACAAGTGCGAAAAGTGGTTTTTCAACACTATCACAAGTGCAAAAAGTGTTTTTTCCACACTATCACAAGTGCAAAAAGTGTTTTTTCCACACTAATACAAGTGCAAAAGTGGTTTCCTGCACCAACACAAGTGCGAAAAGTGGTTTTTCAACACTAACAAAAGTGCGAAAAGTGGTTTTTCCACACTAATACAAGTGCAAAAGTGGTTTCCTGCACCAACACAAGTGCGAAAAGTGGTTTTTCAACACTAACACAAGTGCGAAAAGTGGTTTTTCAACACGAACACAAGTGCGAAAAGTGTTTTTTCCACACTAATTCAAGTGCAAAAGTGGTTTCCTGCACCAACACAAGTGCGAAAAGTGGTTTTTCAACACTAACACAAGTGCGAAAAGTGGTTTTTCCACACTAATACAAGTGCAAAAGTGGTTTCCTGCACCAACACAAGTGCGAAAAGTGGTTTTTCAACACTAACACAAGTGCGAAAAGTGGTTTTTCAACACTATCACAAGTGCAAAAAGTGGTTTTTCCACACTAATACAAGTGCAAAAGTGGTTTCCTGCACCAACGCAAGTGCGAAAAGTGGTTTTTCAACACTAACACAAGTGCGAAAAGTGGTTTTTCAACACTATCACAAGTGCAAAATGTGTTTTTTACACACTAATACAAGTGCAAAAGTGGTTTCCTGCACCAACACAAGTGCGAAAAGTGGTTTTTCAACACTAACACAAGTGCGAAAAGTGGTTTTTCAACACTAACACAAGTGCGAAAAGTGGTTTTTCCACACTAATACAAGTGCGAAAGTGGTTTTTCCACACTAATACAAGTGCAAAAGTGGTTTCCTGCACCAACACAAGTGCGAAAAGTGGTTTTCCAACACTAACACAAGTGCGAAAAGTGGTTTTTCAACACTAACACAAGTGCGAAAAGTGGTTTTTCAACACGAATACAAGTGCAAAAGTGGTTTCCTGCACCAACACAAGTGCGAAAAGTGGTTTTTCAACACTAACACAAGTGCGAAAAGTGGTTTTTCAACACTAACACAAGTGCGAAAAGTGGTTTTTCAACACTAACACAAGTGCGAAAAGTTGTTTTTCCACACTAATACAAGTGCGAAAAGTGGTTTTTCCACACTAATACAAGTGCAAAAGTGGTTTCCTGCACCAATACAAGTGCGAAAGTGGTTTTTCAACACTTACACAAGTGCGAAAATAGTTTTTCAACACTAACACAAGTGCGAAAAGTGGTTTTTCAACACTAACACAAGTGCGAAAAGTGGATTTCCACACTAATACAAGTGCAAAAGTGGTTTCCTGCACCAACACAAGTGCGAAAAGTGGTTTTTCAACACTAACACAAGTGCGAAAAGTGGTTTTTCAACACTATCACAAGTGCAAAAAGTGTTTTTTCCACACTAATACAAGTGCAAAAGTGGTTTCCTGCACCAACACAAGTGCGAAAAGTGGTTTTTCAACACTAACACAAGTGCGAAAAGTGGTTTTTCAACACTAACACAAGTGCGAAAAGTATTTTTTCCACACGAATACAAGTGCAAAAGTGGTTTCCTGCACCAACACAAGTGCGAAAAGTGGTTTTTCAACACTAACACAAGTGCGAAATGTGGTTTTTCAACACTAACACAAGTGCGAAAAGTGTTTTTTCCACACGAATACAAGTGCAAAAGTGGTTTCCTGCACCAACACAAGTGCGAAAAGTGGTTTTTCAACACTAACACAAATGCAAAAAGTGGTTTTTCAACACTAACACAAGTGCGAAAAATGGTTTTTCAACACTAACACAAGTGCGAAAAGTGGTTTTTCCACACTAATTCAAGTGCGAAAAGTGGTTTTTCCACACTAATACAAGTGCAAAAGTGGTTTCCTGCACCAACACAAGTGCGAAAAGTGGTTTTTCAACACTATCACAAGTACAAAAAGTGTTTTTTCCACACTATCACAAGTGCAAAAAGTGTTTTTTCCACTCTAATACAAGTGCAAAAGTGGTTTCCTGCACCAACACAAGTGCGAAAAGTGGTTTATCAACACTAACACAAGGGGCGAAAAGTGGTTTTTCAACACTAACACAAGTGCGAAAAGTGGTTTTTCAACACTAACACAAGTGCGAAAAGTGGTTTTTCCACACTAATACAAGTGCAAAAGTGGTTTCCTGCACCAACACAAGTGCGAAAAGTGGTTTTTCAACACTAACACAAGTGCGAAAAGTGGTTTTTCAACACTATCACAAGTGCAAAAAGTGTTTTTTCCACACGAATACAAGTGCAAAAGTGGTTTACTGCACCAACACAAGTGCGAAAAGTGGTTTTTCAACACTAACACAAGTGCGAAAAGTCGTTTTTCAACACTAACACAAGTGCAAAAAGTGGTTTTTCAACACTATCACAAGTGCAAAAAGTGTTTTTTCCACACTAATACAAGTGCAAAAGTGGTTTCCTGCACCAACACAAGTGTGAAAAGTGGTTTTTCAACACTAACACAAGTGCGAAAAGTGGTTTTTCAACACTATCACAAGTGCGAAAAGTGGTTTTTCAACACTAACACAAGTGCGAAAAGTGGTTTTTCAACACTAACAAAAGTGCGAAAAGTGGTTTTTCAACACTAACACAAGTGCAAAAAGTGTTTTTTCCACACTCATACAAGTGCAAAAGTGGTTTCCTGCACCAACACAAGTGCGAAAAGTGGTTTTTCAACACTAACACAAGTGCGAAAAGTGGTTTTCCACACTAATACAAGTGCAAAAGTGGTTGCCTGCACCAACACAAGTGCAAAAAGTGGTTTTTCAACACTAACACAAGTGCGAAAAGTGGTTTTTCAACACTCTCACACAAGTGCGAAAAGTGTTTTTTCCACACTAATACAAGTGCAAAAGTGGTTTCCTGCACCAACACAAGTGCGAAAAGTGGTTTTTCAACACTAACACAAGTGCTAAAGTGGTTTTTCAACACTATCACAAGTGCAAAAAGTGTTTTTTCCACACTAATACAAGTGCAAAAGTGGTTTCCTGCACCAACACAAGTGCGAAAAGTGGTTTTTCAACACTAACACAAGTGCGAAAAGTGGTTTTTCAACACTAACACAAGTGCGAAAAGTGTTTTTTCCACACGAATACAAGTGCAAAAGTGGTTTCCTGCACCAACACAAGTGCGAAAAGTGGTTTTTCAACACTAACACAAGTGCGAAAAGTGGTTTTTCAACACTAACACAAGTGCGAAAAGTGGTTTTACAACACTAACACAAGTGCGAAAAGTGTTTTTTCCACACTAATACAAGTGCACAAGTGGTTTCCTGCACCAACACAACTGCGAAAAGTGGTTTTTCAACACTACCACAAGTGCGAAAAGTGGTTTTTCAACACTAACACAAGTGCGAAAAGTGGTTTTTCAACACTAACACAAGTGCGAAAAGTGGTTTTTCCACACTAATACAAGTGCGAAAAGTGGTTTTTCCACACTAATACAAGTGCAAAAGTGGTTTCCTGCACCAACACAAGTGCGAAAAGTGGTTTTTCAACACTATCACAAGTGCAAAAAGTGTTTTTTCCACACTATCACAAGTGCAAAAAGTGTTTTTTCCACACTAATACAAGTGCAAAAGTGGTTTCCTGCACCAACACAAGTGCGAAAAGTGGTTTTTCAACACTAACACAAGTGCGAAAAGTGGTTTTTCAACACTATCACAAGTGCGAAAAGTGGTTTTTCAACACTAACACAAGTGCGAAAAGTGGTTTTTCAACACTAACACAAGTGCGAAAAGTGGTTTTTCAACACTAACACAAGTGCAAAAAGTGGTTTTGCCACACTAATACAAGTGCAAAAGTGGTTTCCTGCACCAACACAAGTGCGAAAAGTGGTTTTTCAACACTAACACAAGTGCGAAAAGTGGTTTTTCCACACTAATACAAGTGCAAAAGTGGTTTCCTGCACCAACACAAGTGCGAAAAGTGGTTTTTCAACACTAACACAAGTGCGAAAAGTGGTTTTTCAACACTAACACAAGTGCGAAAAGTGTTTTTTCCACACTAATTCAAGTGCAAAAGTGGTTTCCTGCACCAACACAAGTGCGAAAAGTGGTTTTTCAACACTAACACAAGTGCGAAAAGTGGATTTCCACACTAATACAAGTGCAAAAGTGGTTTCCTGCACCAACACAAGTGCGAAAAGTGGTTTTTCAACACTAACACAAGTGCGAAAAGTGGTTTTTCAACACTATCACAAGTGCAAAAAGTGTTTTTTCCACACTAATACAAGTGCAAAAGTGGTTTCCTGCACCAACACAAGTGCGAAAAGTGGTTTTTCAACACTAACACAAGTGCGAAAAGTGGTTTTTCAACACTAACACAAGTGCGAAAAGTATTTTTTCCACACGAATACAAGTGCAAAAGTGGTTTCCTGCACCAACACAAGTGCGAAAAGTGGTTTTTCAACACTAACACAAGTGCGAAATGTGGTTTTTCAACAATAACACAAGTGCGAAAAGTGTTTTTTCCACACGAATACAAGTGCAAAAGTGGTTTCCTGCACCAACACAAGTGCGAAAAGTGGTTTTTCAACACTAACACAAGTGCGAAAAGTGGTTTTTCAACACTAACACAAGTGCGAAAAATGGTTTTTCAACACTAACACAAGTGCGAAAAGTGGTTTTTCCACACTAATTCAACTGCGAAAAGTGGTTTTTCCACACTAATACAAGTGCAAAAGTGGTTTCCTGCACCAACACAAGTGCGAAAAGTGGTTTTTCAACACTATCACAAGTACAAAAAGTGTTTTTTCCACACTATCACAAGTGCAAAAAGTGTTTTTTCCACTCTAATACAAGTGCAAAAGTGGTTTCCTGCACCAACACAAGTGCGAAAAGTGGTTTATCAACACTAACACAAGGGGCGAAAAGTGGTTTTTCAACACTAACACAAGTGCGAAAAGTGGTTTTTCCACACTAATACAAGTGCAAAAGTGGTTTCCTGCACCAACACAAGTGCGAAAAGTGGTTTTTCAACACTAACACAAGTGCGAAAAGTGGTTTTTCAACACTAACACAAGTGCGAAAAGTGGTTTTTCAACACTAACACAAGTGCGAAAAGTGGTTTTTCCACACTAATACAAGTGCAAAAGTGGTTTCCTGCACCAACACAAGTGCGAAAAGTGGTTTTTCAACACTAACACAAGTGCGAAAAGTGGTTTTTCAACACTATCACAAGTGCAAAAAGTGTTTTTTCCACACTAATACAAGTGCAAAAGTGGTTTACTGCACCAACACAAGTGCGAAAAGTGGTTTTTCAACACTAACACAAGTGCGAAAAGTCGTTTTTCAACACTAACAAAAGTGCAAAAAGTGGTTTTTCAACACTATCACAAGTGCAAAAAGTGTTTTTTCCACACTAATACAAGTGCAAAAGTGGTTTCCTGCACCAACACAAGTGTGAAAAGTGGTTTTTCAACACTAACACAAGTGCGAAAAGTGGTTTTTCAACACTATCACAAGTGCGAAAAGTGGTTTTTCAACACTAACACAAGTGCGAAAAGTGGTTTTTCAACACTAACAAAAGTGCGAAAAGTGGTTTTTCAACACTAACACAAGTGCAAAAAGTGTTTTTTCCACACTCATACAAGTGCAAAAGTGGTTTCCTGCACCAACACAAGTGCGAAAAGTGGTTTTTCAACACTAACACAAGTGGGAAAAGTGGTTTTCCACACTAATACAAGTGCAAAAGTGGTTGCCTGCACCAACACAAGTGCAAAAAGTGGTTTTTCAACACTAACACAAGTGCGAAAAGTGGTTTTTCAACACTAACACAAGTGCAAAAAGTGTTTTTTCCACACTAATACAAGTGCAAAAGTGGTTTCCTGCACCAACACAAGTGCGAAAAGTGGTTTTTCAACACTAACACAAGTGCGAAAGTGGTTTTTCAACACTATCACAAGTGCAAAAAGTGTTTTTTCCACACTAATACAAGTGCAAAAGTGGTTTCCTGCACCAACACAAGTGCGAAAAGTGGTTTTTCAACACTAACACAAGTGCGAAAAGTGGTATTTCAACACTAACACAAGTGCGAAAAGTGTTTTTTCCACACGAATACAAGTGCAAAAGTGGTTTCCTGCACCAACACAAGTGCGAAAAGTGGTTTTTCAACACTAACACAAGTGCGAAAAGTGGCTTTTCAACACTAACACAAGTGCGAAAAGTGGTTTTACAACACTAACACAAGTGCGAAAAGTGTTTTTTCCACACTAATACAAGTGCACAAGTGGTTTCCTGCACCAACACAACTGCGAAAAGTGGTTTTTCAACACTAACACAAGTGCGAAAAGTGGTTTTTCAACACTAACACAAGTGCGAAAAGTGGTTTTTCCACACTAATACAAGTGCAAAAGTGGTTTCCTGCACCAACACAAGTGCGAAAAGTGGTTTTTCAACACTAACACAAGTGCGAAAAGTGGTTTTTCAACACGAACACAAGTGCGAAAAGTGTTTTTTCCACACTAATTCAAGTGCAAAAGTGGTTTCCTGCACCAACACAAGTGCGAAAAGTGGTTTTTCAACACTAACACAAGTGCGAAAAGTGGTTTTTCCACACTAATACAAGTGCAAAAGTGGTTTCCTGCACCAACACAAGTGCGAAAAGTGGTTTTTCAACACTAACACAAGTGCGAAAAGTGGTTTTTCAACACGAACACAAGTGCGAAAAGTGTTTTTTCCACACTAATTCAAGTGCAAAAGTGGTTTCCTGCACCAACACAAGTGCGAAAAGTGGTTTTTCAACACTAACACAAGTGCGAAAAGTGGTTTTTCCACACTAATACAAGTGCAAAAGTGGTTTCCTGCACCAACACAAGTGCGAAAAGTGGTTTTTCAACACTAACACAAGTGCGAAAAGTGGTTTTTCAACACTATCACAAGTGCAAAAAGTGGTTTTTCCACACTAATACAAGTGCAAAAGTGGTTTCCTGCACCAACGCAAGTGCGAAAAGTGGTTTTTCAACACTAACACAAGTGCGAAAAGTGGTTTTTCAACACTATCACAAGTGCAAAATGTGTTTTTTACACACTAATACAAGTGCAAAAGTGGTTTCCTGCACCAACACAAGTGCGAAAAGTGGTTTTTCAACACTAACACAAGTGCGAAAAGTGGTTTTTCAACACTAACACAAGTGCGAAAAGTGGTTTTTCCACACTAATACAAGTGCGAAAGTGGTTTTTCCACACTAATACAAGTGCAAAAGTGGTTTCCTGCACCAACACAAGTGCGAAAAGTGGTTTTCCAACACTAACACAAGTGCGAAAAGTGGTTTTTCAACACTAACACAAGTGCGAAAAGTGGTTTTTCAACACGAATACAAGTGCAAAAGTGGTTTCCTGCACCAACACAAGTGCGAAAAGTGGTTTTTCAACACTAACACAAGTGCGAAAAGTGGTTTTTCAACACTAACACAAGTGCGAAAAGTGGTTTTTCAACACTAACACAAGTGCGAAAAGTTGTTTTTCCACACTAATACAAGTGCGAAAAGTGGTTTTTTCCACACTAATACAAGTGCAAAAGTGGTTTCCTGCACCAATACAAGTGCGAAAGTGGTTTTTCAACACTTACACAAGTGCGAAAATAGTTTTTCAACACTAACACAAGTGCGAAAAGTGGTTTTTCAACACTAACACAAGTGCGAAAAGTGGATTTCCACACTAATACAAGTGCAAAAGTGGTTTCCTGCACCAACACAAGTGCGAAAAGTGGTTTTTCAACACTAACACAAGTGCGAAAAGTGGTTTTTCAACACTATCACAAGTGCAAAAAGTGTTTTTTCCACACTAATACAAGTGCAAAAGTGGTTTCCTGCACCAACACAAGTGCGAAAAGTGGTTTTTCAACACTAACACAAGTGCGAAAAGTGGTTTTTCAACACTAACACAAGTGCGAAAAGTATTTTTTCCACACGAATACAAGTGCAAAAGTGGTTTCCTGCACCAACACAAGTGCGAAAGTGGTTTTTCAACACTAACACAAGTGCGAAATGTGGTTTTTCAACACTAACACAAGTGCGAAAAGTGTTTTTTCCACACGAATACAAGTGCAAAAGTGGTTTCCTGCACCAACACAAGTGCGAAAAGTGGTTTTTCAACACTAACACAAGTGCAAAAAGTGGTTTTTCAACACTAACACAAGTGCGAAAAATGGTTTTTCAACACTAACACAAGTGCGAAAAGTGGTTTTTCCACACTAATTCAAGTGCGAAAAGTGGTTTTTCCACACTAATACAAGTGCAAAAGTGGTTTCCTGCACCAACACAAGTGCGAAAAGTGGTTTTTCAACACTATCACAAGTACAAAAAGTGTTTTTTCCACACTATCACAAGTGCAAAAAGTGTTTTTTCCACTCTAATACAAGTGCAAAAGTGGTTTCCTGCACCAACACAAGTGCGAAAAGTGGTTTATCAACACTAACACAAGGGGCGAAAAGTGGTTTTTCAACACTAACACAAGTGCGAAAAGTGGTTTTTCAACACTAACACAAGTGCGAAAAGTGGTTTTTCCACACTAATACAAGTGCAAAAGTGGTTTCCTGCACCAACACAAGTGCGAAAAGTGGTTTTTCAACACTAACACAAGTGCGAAAAGTGGTTTTTCAACACTATCACAAGTGCAAAAAGTGTTTTTTCCACACGAATACAAGTGCAAAAGTGGTTTACTGCACCAACACAAGTGCGAAAAGTGGTTTTTTCAACACTAACACAAGTGCGAAAAGTCGTTTTTCAACACTAACACAAGTGCAAAAAGTGGTTTTTCAACACTATCACAAGTGCAAAAAGTGTTTTTTCCACACTAATACAAGTGCAAAAGTGGTTTCCTGCACCAACACAAGTGTGAAAAGTGGTTTTTCAACACTAACACAAGTGCGAAAAGTGGTTTTTCAACACTATCACAAGTGCGAAAAGTGTTTTTCAACACTAACACAAGTGCGAAAAGTGGTTTTTCAACACTAACAAAAGTGCGAAAAGTGGTTTTTCAACACTAACACAAGTGCAAAAAGTGTTTTTTCCACACTCATACAAGTGCAAAAGTGGTTTCCTGCACCAACACAAGTGCGAAAAGTGGTTTTTCAACACTAACACAAGTGCGAAAAGTGGTTTTCCACACTAATACAAGTGCAAAAGTGGTTGCCTGCACCAACACAAGTGCAAAAAGTGGTTTTTCAACACTAACACAAGTGCGAAAAGTGGTTTTTCAACACTCTCACACAAGTGCGAAAAGTGTTTTTTCCACACTAATACAAGTGCAAAAGTGGTTTCCTGCACCAACACAAGTGCGAAAAGTGGTTTTTCAACACTAACACAAGTGCTAAAGTGTTTTTTCAACACTATCACAAGTGCAAAAAGTGTTTTTTCCACACTAATACAAGTGCAAAAGTGGTTTCCTGCACCAACACAAGTGCGAAAAGTGGTTTTTTCAACACTAACACAAGTGCGAAAAGTGGTTTTTCAACACTAACACAAGTGCGAAAAGTGTTTTTTCCACACGAATACAAGTGCAAAAGTGGTTTCCTGCACCAACACAAGTGCGAAAAGTGGTTTTTCAACACTAACACAAGTGCGAAAAGTGGTTTTTCAACACTAACACAAGTGCGAAAAGTGGTTTTACAACACTAACACAAGTGCGAAAAGTGTTTTTTCCACACTAATACAAGTGCACAAGTGGTTTCTGCACCAACACAACTGCGAAAAGTGGTTTTTCAACACTACCACAAGTGCGAAAAGTGGTTTTTCAACACTAACACAAGTGCGAAAAGTGGTTTTTCAACACTAACACAAGTGCGAAAAGTGGTTTTTCCACACTAATACAAGTGCGAAAAGTGGTTTTTCCACACTGAATACAAGTGCAAAAGTGGTTTCCTGCACCAACACAAGTGCGAAAAGTGGTTTTTCAACACTATCACAAGTGCAAAAAGTGTTTTTTCCACACTATCACAAGTGCAAAAAGTGTTTTTTCCACACTAATACAAGTGCAAAAGTGGTTTCCTGCACCAACACAGTGCGAAAAGTGGTTTTTCAACACTAACACAAGTGCGAAAAGTGGTTTTTCAACACTATCACAAGTGCGAAAAGTGGTTTTTCAACACTAACACAAGTGCGAAAAGTGGTTTTTCAACACTAACACAAGTGCGAAAAGTGGTTTTTCAACACTAACACAAGTGCAAAAAGTGGTTTTGCCACACTAATACAAGTGCAAAAGTGGTTTCCTGCACCAACACAAGTGCGAAAAGTGGTTTTTCAACACTAACACAAGTGCGAAAAGTGGTTTTTCCACACTAATACAAGTGCAAAAGTGGTTTCCTGCACCAACACAAGTGCGAAAAGTGGTTTTTCAACACTAACACAAGTGCGAAAAGTGGTTTTTCAACACTAACACAAGTGCGAAAAGTGTTTTTTCCACACTAATTCAAGTGCAAAAGTGGTTTCCTGCACCAACACAAGTGCGAAAAGTGGTTTTTCAACACTAACACAAGTGCGAAAAGTGGATTTCCACACTAATACAAGTGCAAAAGTGGTTTCCTGCACCAACACAAGTGCGAAAAGTGGTTTTTCAACACTAACACAAGTGCGAAAAGTGGTTTTTCAACACTATCACAAGTGCAAAAAGTGTTTTTTCCACACTAATACAAGTGCAAAAGTGGTTTCCTGCACCAACACAAGTGCGAAAAGTGGTTTTTCAACACTAACACAAGTGCGAAAAGTGGTTTTTCAACACTAACACAAGTGCGAAAAGTATTTTTCCACACGAATACAAGTGCAAAAGTGGTTTCCTGCACCAACACAAGTGCGAAAAGTGGTTTTTCAACACTAACACAAGTGCGAAATGTGGTTTTTCAACAATAACACAAGTGCGAAAAGTGTTTTTTCCACACGAATACAAGTGCAAAAGTGGTTTCCTGCACCAACACAAGTGCGAAAAGTGGTTTTTCAACACTAACA